>NW_027465016.1:0-77846 GCF_043290135.1 Rhipicephalus microplus
CAGCAGCCCAAGTCACCATGGCGTTACGCAAACAGAAGCCCTCAAAAACACCTTACAAGCGGCGGGCAAAAAGGTAAACACATAAATGAAATTGACACACCACAGGGTCGCAGCACGGCTGCTGCACACACACCGACTGAAGCTAGCCTACCTTTTCTCTGTCTACTCATAATGATACACACTTTTACCTTGAATTTGTCAAAGCTGAGCCATTTCTTCGTAATAACGACGCGCCGACGTTCCGTTCTTCCGCGCGCTAGACAACGGCAGCCACGTACGTACAAAACATGACAGCAAAAGAGGGTGCGGCCGGAGTACGTGGCCTGGAGTGGTCTCGTAGCCAAAGCAGACACGTTGGTGGTCCTGAGAAGGACCGTTTGTTGTTGCTTGCCTGTCGACCGAAGCGCAGGGAGCAGCCCAACTTAGGCGCGCTCACCGCGAATGCGCCGAGCCAGCTGGATGTCCTTTGGCATGATGGTGACGCGCTTAGCGTGGATGGCGCACAGGTTGGTGTCTTCGAAAAGACCAACGAGGTAGGCCTCGCTAGCTTCCTGTAGGGCCATCACGGCAGAACTCTGGAAACGGAGGTCCGTCTTGAAGTCCTGAGCGATTTCCCGCACCAGGCGCTGAAAGGGAAGCTTGCGGATCAGCAGTTCGGTCGACTTCTGGTATCGGCGAATTTCACGCAGGGCCACGGTTCCAGGCCTGTAACGGTGAGGTTTCTTCACCCCGCCTGTGGCAGGGGCACTCTTGCGAGCAGCCTTGGTAGCAAGCTGCTTACGCGGAGCCTTGCCTCCAGTACTCTTGCGCGCGGTTTGTTTAGTTCGGGCCATGCTGCGTGCGTCCGATCACCTCGACTGACGGAGCGAAACTGCGCTCCTGCCGGAGATCGGCAAAAGCGGCTTCGCCGCACGACCCATCTCTCTCCCTCCCATTGGCCGAAGCGTGAGAACCCGTCCGCGTGCGAGCGCGGAAGCGTACGCCAGGATGCTGGCTGGCGCTCATTTTCGGGCAACCGTGCAGTTCGCGGCTGCAAAGAGGTACACCGAAACGAAACCACTACCGCTGTACAATACAGCCTGCTGCGCATTTCTTTCGCCTTCCAGGCAACACATCAATCGACGCTGTAGCTCGTCGCTTCCCGAAGCGGCGCGACGGAGTGCGAGACGCCACCATTCACGCCAACAGCGCGCATCGCACTAGAGCGCCTCGCATCACCGAGGGCAAATGCGCACTGCCACGCCAAAAAAACTTGCTCCTTGCGTTGTCGCTTATTTGCGACCATTACGTAGATGGGCGAAGACGACGAGAGACCACCGGCAGTGTTGGTATATGCATACACGTCCGCGCAACGACAAGGAGTAAAACGCAACAAAACATTCTAACACAAACACCCCGTACATCCAACTGCCACTGAGCGCGCCTACTTGCTCAATCGCAGACAGTAACGGGACTCAATTTTATCTTCCTTTCCCTCTTAAGAATCACTCATACATACTTGCCAAACTACTAGGTGCGCTCAATGGCGGTTGGATGTACGGGGTGTTTGCGTTCGAATGTTTTGTTTCATTTTTACTCCTATTCCCTCGATATGTCGTCTCACTCTGGCTTCCCTCATGTCTCTTTCTCTACACTTTTATTCCCACCCTTTTAATCCCCCCTCACCCCCCATCCCTTGTGAGCTACCGCTGAGGTGTCGCATCCTGATGCAGACAGTTTCGGGGCTCACTTTCCTCTTCTTTTCCATCTTACACATCAGCAATCCCCCCCCCCCCCCCCAACCTCTAAGTGCTAAATATGTGGCACAAAAAGCAGGAAATGGACTCAATGAAAGGGTGAAAAATAATAATCATAATAGAAACGAAGATCAACACGCGCCTCAAAAAGCCCCATTCACTCCTCTTTCACATTTTCACGAGAAAATGAAGGTACACACATGGAGAACAATTTTTGTTATAGGTAGGCTTTGCCTGAGCAGAACCACTGTCGTGCGCCTTGGTTACACATTCGACACGCCTCGTCCTGTGCGGAGGTGGGTGGGAAACCAAGGGTGCACTTGAAAATGCAATGCTCGTGGGTTGGTGTCGCCATCTGACGGCAGGCTCACGCGAGCGCGCCTTGCTTTCGAATTTCCCGCGCTCGAACCTCTCGCGTTTACATCATGGGCTAGTCCCCCCCCCCCCCCCTCTCGCGTGGGCGGCGAAGCCAGCCTCCCTAGAGTGACCACCTCTGCCGGCGAAATGGAAACACTTGTTGCGTAGCTGTCCGTCCAAGTAAAGCTTTCACAACTGCAGTGTTCGCAGCACCAGTACAGTACATGAGTGCCACTTCTATCAAGTGCAGCTTCCCTCAGCACGCTGCATGGGCAGCGCTTATTGTGTACTTGCTTCTGACTTGCGCAGAAATTCTGTTTAAACATCCCCTTCCACTTTTCTTTCTTTTTTTTTTGTATTTTGCAGCTCGGCAGCGCCAGGTGTGAAAAAAAAAAAACAAACAAAAATTATTAGGCGTGACAATGTACACAATGTGTTATTGAATGGGGCACTTCTGAGTGCACAGCGGGCGCCTTAAACACGACCAACCTGTCACAATCAATTTTTTCATTTGTAAGTACACATCCCTTCTTCGTCTGGGTGCCCCACGGTAGAACATAGTGCGTTTTTATTTATTTTGACACAACGTGACGCGATCGTGTAGTGGGCATTCCAAAGAAAAAAGCGAGTTCGTGCTTCCTGAGCATAGTCGTGTCTCCAAGAATGCAGTGACCAGGGTAGAACGCTGCGCTCGGCTTCTTCCTTCGCGCGATAAGGTAACTAGGCGACGTTCGCTTGACGGGCCCGTTTTAGCAGCTTGGCTTGCAGGAAGGAGAGGAAGAACTCGCAGATGCGGCGATTGATTCGTGCATGCAGACCCAGGAGAAAGACGACGACGCGAACGAAATGCGGTGAACGTGACAAGTACCCAGCGCGATCAAGCTACTACTACACGAGGTGCTGCTCACCTGAGCGATGACGCAATGATATTGCAAAGAGGGACGGACGGGTATGGCGAACCGCTGGGATCACACTGCCGAAGCATCAAGTGGGTAGCCCTGAAGAGGGCTGTTGTGTTCTCGTTGGCTGGCTGCAGGCGACGCCGCTGGCTTCTTAGCCTCCGAATCCGTACAGGGTGCGGCCCTGACGCTTGAGGGCGTACACGACGTCCATGGCTGTCACGGTCTTCCTTTTGGCGTGCTCGGTGTAAGTGACGGCATCGCGGATCACGTTCTCGAGGAACACCTTGAGAACGCCGCGAGTTTCCTCGTAGATGAGGCCAGAGATGCGCTTGACACCGCCACGGCGCGCCAGACGACGGATGGCCGGCTTGGTTATGCCCTGGATGTTGTCACGCAACACCTTTCGATGACGCTTGGCGCCACCCTTCCCCAGCCCTTTGCCACCTTTGCCACGGCCAGACATGACGGCTTCCGAAGTTTCTGCTTCTGCTTCGAAACGCGCCCGGAAAGCGAATGGTGGTGGTGGTAGTGATTAGAATGAAGAGGAAAAAGGCACCTAATTTCTGTCTGCCTTCAGGCGACACGGCGCAGTGCCTTATAGGGGTGGGGGGAAGGAGGGATAAAAAGAATAGAAGGAAAGTAGAAGCAGAAGAAGACAGCCAACGAGAGGAAAAAGAAGGAGATAGGAAAGTGGGGATCCGGTCGAAGCAGTCCAAGGGCGGGGTGCCACAATGCGAGAGCTACACGGCGTCAGGAGACCGCGGAGGGCGAACCAGTCGGCGGGAGCTACGCTGAAGTCGGAGATCGCGAGGGCACAACCGTCCAGCTTGAAATCCTGCGAGCGAATCCAAGCGAATGCTCGACACGATCGAGTCGCGGTGTCGGCGCCGGCCCGCGAGACTGAGGAGGAAGGCGAACGGCGCACGCCGGTTGGTCGGCGGCCAGCTCGTCTCTCTCTCCCTCTTTTCTTCGCGAGGAGCGCGTTGGCCGCGCAGGTTGCTGCACTGACTATTTTTCTGCACTACAAGATTGAATATACACGGCAAACATGCTTTCGTTTGTTTGTTTGTTTTTAATTCTTTTCTCGTTACTGTTGCTAAGTTTCTTGCCCATTCATTCACGCACCCTTCACTGCTGCAAAATGGCGTATCAGTCGTATCAGCTGCCCCAGCGGCAAGGAGACATCAAACCGAGTAAGCGACAATTCATGTACGCGTACGTACAAGCCCAGCGGATACAACGCGTTCGCTAAAAAACGTTTCATCGTGTCCACTGAACATGACACACGCAATATTTGTCAAAACTCACAGCTGCAACAGCTCACCTGTGTGCCGCACGTAAATAAACTGCACACTTAACACTTTGCGACTACTCGTCCCCGGCGTGTGCCCCCCCCCCCTCTTTTTTTTTTTTCTTTTCTATGTTCTCGCTTTCTCTCTAATCACATCAATGCCTCATTTGCACGCACGAAACCCGTTTCACGGCGTCACTTTGACGCCATCCTTGTCGCCAAACCAAGGGACTAACACACGCGGTCCGGGCACGGCCTCATGGCCGGAAATTTCTAAACAAAGCGTGCTCGCGTTGTTGTGGACGCCGGCACGTGAAATTCGGCAAAGTAACAGCACCTTTGGCTGGCTACGCGTGTCTCAAATTTTACTGTGGCAGCTCCACTACATATCGCGATACGGCAGTTTCACCGAAGCCACGCAACGCGACCGCGCTCATTTCAGCATTCACGGGGACGGCAGAGAGTGAGAGCGCACCTCCTCTCGGGCGCGCCTCTCCTCCCGTAAACACGGACTGTCAAGCGGTCCGGTCGCAGCGAAGTTTCCCCATCTCCTTGCGGGGTGGTTCAACACCTGCCCGTTTCAAGTGCACGGTTGCACTGTGAGGAACCCTGCAAGGGTCACGCAATTACAGGCAAAACAGCCCTAACTCTAAAGCGCCTTACATAGGACGAGATTGGAGCGTAAAATGCACCACCCTTTATGCATTCTTTCTTCTTTACAGCGTTGGAAGAGTGTTCGTTCGCTGCATGTTTTACGCATGCGTACTTTCGCTTACATAATACCTTCGGAGGCTGACAACCTGTTAAGTAATCTATCAACGACTATCCGGACGGCATCAGCTGTGCAAAGAAGATTTGCAGTTGGCCTTCCAGAGCCGTCCAGAGCACACAAAGTAGGTCTACACATCGTGGCAACCAATATTTCGAAAAAAGTGAATTGCGTAGTATTATAAAGAATACAACTTTCAGAATGAGCAAAACTGCTTGGTTTGACCAAAGTACAAAGAGGTGCGATTTATACCACATCGATCCATTTATTGAATTAAAAATTACGCTGGCATTAGATAGAATATCGGAAACTCTAATTGACCGATTGAGGCTAGGCACGGCATACACAAAAACATTTGTTTTTTTTTTTTTCTTTGCACAGACACGGCAGAGCTGAAAGTCCCGAATGCGAATGCGGATTGATAGATGAAGACGTATGTCACCTTCTCGTAGACTGTCCACATCACGAGACGCCGTCTTAAGTCCGAACAGTTGGCATTAGACCGCAGACCGTTTAACATGAAGAAACTTCTGGGTCCGTGGCCTACTCGAGTTTTACAGTCGCACGCTTTAAAAGCATCAACACGTTCTTTACAAGACAGCGGGATTGCTGATAAGTATTAAGAAATAACGAACTTTCATTTGTAACAAATGTACTTATTATGTACAGTATCACGTGACTCTCATCATGTGTGTGTTGTGAAATGAATGACGTGTCGACAATTATGTACACACGAGCGAATGCATCTTTATACGGACCAGACGTGTGCTCTACTGTTTTGTGCTGGTGGACCGAATATTATCGAGGGACATTATATCAGAGACTTCATTCATTGACTTTCGAACATTTACTTACCATTGTGTTCTGATATGTGCGTATAAGTGTAAGTGTGTCTTTGCATATCTCTGCCCGAGTTTTCTACTTTCCATGCACTGCTTTGTACGTTTTGCTTCAAGATACGTGTTCAAGTTTAACTCAACGGCCAAGGAGTAGCCGGCGCCATAATGGTGCGCCGACATCTCCTTACATATCATATCAATAAGAAAAAAAGATGCGCGCCAATGCCCATCTATTGTATTCCCTTCTCACGTGCCCCAATACCAAACTGCGCGTGCCATTTCTGTGGTGCAAGTGTGTTTAAGTAGTCGCAGTTTCATCTTTCACAATCATGAGGGTTCCCATATTGAAAGTATTCCTTCCCCGAACTTGTGGCAGGGACGCACGATGCGAAATTACAAAATGATCGCGCTTGAAAGCTTCATACAAATGCACTGTCGACCCGCCGAACATAGTCAGTAATCTAAAACAAAGCGGAAATAAACGGTGCGTCCGCTCATTCATTTAAGGTAAGTTTCCCACCACATTCCGAATGGAACGTACCACTCATTTGTGCCTAGCACAGGCGCATTTGTTCTTTCGAAGAGAACACAGTGTTCCGCTACACCGTGTGATTATGTAAACGTCAAGCCGAGCAGTGTCGTTTGCTGGCCGGCCTGGCTATGTTTCTTTCGGCGACGCGCAAACGGAGCACTCGGTGCGAAAACGGGAAATGCCCATACCTCGTGTCGACCGCCTTTCTTTACTGGATTTCGTACTTCTTTGTGCACTATATAAATCACCTGCGTGGTACCCCTGTCATGCGTACGCACAGTTTTGTTTTTTCCTTCACTCGGGCTGTCGATACTTTGCTTTCGGACAATAATTAGCATGCAGTCCGCCGCCACGCTTTTCTGCTTCTACAGCTATTGTCACATGCGTCTATATATTTCTCCCCTATCTTTTCTTGCATCAATGCTTCCGCACATTTTTCACCGCGCCACGCACTTTAAGCTACATTCACTCCTCCTACAGTCTCGAAACGGGCCTGCCCTGCGCTCTCAAGAAATAAATGCCCCAATTTCGTAAACAAATGAATGGCGTGGCAGAGAAGGAACTCTGCGCTGTCTGATGAATGTGGCTGTACCCTTCACATCGGGCGGCAGCTATCACCACCTAGCCATAATGCTGACCTAACAAACAGCTACATTTATCTTGTTTTTTTTCTCTCTTTAAATAGTGAAGTATAGGACCGCGGTGCTTTGCAGTGAATGGTTTAGTTTTCACTCTTGCCTTGACTTTAGCCACCAATAAGATAACCACCTTCTAGTTAATTCTACCCGCCTAAAGTCTATTTTGCCCTCCCCCGTCTCTAAACCCCGGTGCTTTTGAAAAACTCTGCGCCATCATTCTAAACTATAAGGTGAAGCCCTTTACATAGCATTATCAAGTGTTCGGCAGTTTCCTTCTCTCCGCATGCACTGCATACCGTGTATACCCCTTCATATTTGGCCCGACATGTCGGAGTTGCTCGGGCAAGCGCTGACGCGAGTTTCCTATTCTATCATTTCCCAAGAGCTGAACACACTCGAGTTCATGTTACCTTTTTTTGAGAGAAGCGGCCACCTTCCCCCTGTTTTTTTTTTTTTTTAATTACCACGCTCCTGGTTTTGTTTTCCCTCCATTACCGTACTTGTGGCACTTTTCTCCGCGCACTCGGTCTTCTCTAATTTACCTGTTCAACCTCCCCGAGCACACACGTCGAGCGCGGCACACCAACGCTCCTGCTAGCGGTGTTCAACAGAGAGAAGAGGATGGATTCGGAGCCGAATCTCTCAGCACAACCCCTATGCCGACGCAGACAATTTGGGTGGCTCTGAGAAGAGCCGTTGATTTGTCGTTGCTCGCTGTGGCCCACGACGCACGCCTACTTGGAGCTGGTGTACTTGGTGACGGCTTTTGTACCCTCGGACACCGCGTGCTTGGCCAGCTCTCCGGGCAGCAGCAGGCGCACCGCGGTCTGGATCTCCCGGCTCGTGATGGTCGAGCGCTTGTTGTAGTGAGCAAGGCGTGACGACTCGGCGGCGATACGCTCGAAGATGTCGTTCACGAAGCTGTTCATGATGGACATGGCCTTGCTGGAGACACCAGTGTCGGGGTGCACCTGCTTCAGCACCTTATAGATGTAGATGGAGAAGCTCTCCTTCCTGCGGCGCTTCTTCTTCTTCTTGTCCGTGGCGCGCACATTCTTCTGCGCCTTGCCGGCCTTCTTGACGGCTTTGCCAGACGGTTGGGGAGGCATGATTTCACACAACACGCACGCGAGACCAGAGTCGAATGCGCGTGTCCCCCCGTCTCGCCGCGCTTAAATATGAGCGAGGGGTGTTGACGAGATCAGCACAACGCGCGCGCCCCATTGGTTCGCACGGCTTCTCTCTCTCACACTCTCATCCGTTCCCCGCGAGCGGCGGCGCGCGATGGTGGCAACGGAAACCATTCGAGCACGGCTCTCATCTCAGAAGGCAGCAGCTTTCTTGTTTTCGGCAACCGGCGTCGTACCAAGCGAAAAGCAACACCATGTCCGGACGTGGCAAGGGCGGCAAGGCGAAAGGCAAGAGCAAGACCCGTTCTAGCCGCGCGGGGCTTCAGTTCCCCGTGGGCCGTATTCACCGCCTCCTACGCAAGGGAAACTACGCCGAGCGCGTCGGAGCTGGCGCTCCGGTCTACCTGGCTGCCGTACTCGAGTACCTGGCCGCCGAGGTGCTCGAGCTGGCGGGCAACGCCGCTCGTGACAACAAGAAGACCCGGATCATCCCCCGTCACTTGCAGCTCGCCATCCGCAACGACGAGGAGCTGAACAAACTGCTTTCCGGCGTCACCATCGCGCAGGGCGGTGTGTTGCCCAACATTCAAGCCGTGCTTCTTCCAAAGAAGACGGAGAAGAAGGCGTAAGCGAGCACCCCTTCCGCGCGCTCGCCGCATTCCCCAAACGGTCCTTCTAAGGACCACCCAAACAGGTGACGCGGCCGTGTTTCGCTTCGCAGTCACGATGGCTCTGTTCGTACCCTCAAGCGTGTTTGTTTTTCTATACTTTATATATATTTCCTCGCGACATCAGTTAGCCACAAGTGCGCGACGCCAAATGCTGCAAAGAGACAACCAAATCACGCAGCTCGGCACCGAAAAAGACAGAAAAGAGCATGTAAGCGTTGTCATTTCTCATTAAAAAAAAAAAAAAAAAAAGCTCCACACGTAACCGTCTATCCTTACGATGACACCTGAACGGGTCAGCACAGGGACAGAGTAAATTTAATACCTTTGAATAGAAAAACAAACGTAAGGTAAAAAAAAAAAGAGAGAGAGAACCCGCCGTTAGCGCATTCCATTTGGTGCTTCTAACACAATTTATTTCGTCTATCTTGCTAGGCAGCGCAGCCACTATTACACAGAACACACAACACAAGCGCTTAACTTCAACTAAACGTTTATTGCAAAAAAAAAAAAAAATTGTCCAGAATATGGCACAAAAACTTGTTCAGCTTCAAAAGAAATGAAAGGAAATGACACGCGATGATTTCGAGTGTGTTAGTGCACTCTCTATCGCGCTCACGCGGAAAGAACTGTTTTTTGGATGGGGTGATAGAGAATAACAGACAGTAATGTGCGGGACTGGCACGTGTGCTTTTTGTTGTCTACCTTTTACTATTCTTTTTCTCTGTTCACCCCCTTTATAAACTCTGACGTTTGCAATGAAAGTTCAGTTGAAGTTAAGCGCTTGTGTTGTGAGGTCTGTGTAATAGTGGCTGCGCTTCCTAGCGAGATGGATCCTTACCAACTGGCCCGATACAATTGTTTATTTCGTCTCTCGGTAAAACTTCATCACCTCCTACGAGTGCACCCAAAAGTTGCGCCGGGGTCCAGCAGCCCAAGTCACCATGGCGTTACGCAAACAGAAGCCCTCAAAAACACCTTACAAGCGGCGGGCAAAAAGGTAAACACATAAATGAAATTGACACACCACAGGGTCGCAGCACGGCTGCTGCACACACACCGACTGAAGCTAGCCTACCTTTTCTCTGTCTACTCATAATGATACACACTTTTACCTTGAATTTGTCAAAGCTGAGCCATTTCTTCGTAATAACGACGCGCCGACGTTCCGTTCTTCCGCGCGCTAGACAACGGCAGCCACGTACGTACAAAACATGACAGCAAAAGAGGGTGCGGCCGGAGTACGTGGCCTGGAGTGGTCTCGTAGCCAAAGCAGACACGTTGGTGGTCCTGAGAAGGACCGTTTGTTGTTGCTTGCCTGTCGACCGAAGCGCAGGGAGCAGCCCAACTTAGGCGCGCTCACCGCGAATGCGCCGAGCCAGCTGGATGTCCTTTGGCATGATGGTGACGCGCTTAGCGTGGATGGCGCACAGGTTGGTGTCTTCGAAAAGACCAACGAGGTAGGCCTCGCTAGCTTCCTGTAGGGCCATCACGGCAGAACTCTGGAAACGGAGGTCCGTCTTGAAGTCCTGAGCGATTTCCCGCACCAGGCGCTGAAAGGGAAGCTTGCGGATCAGCAGTTCGGTCGACTTCTGGTATCAGCGAATTTCACGCAGGGCCACGGTTCCAGGCCTGTAACGGTGAGGTTTCTTCACCCCGCCTGTGGCAGGGGCACTCTTGCGAGCAGCCTTGGTAGCAAGCTGCTTACGCGGAGCCTTGCCTCCAGTACTCTTGCGCGCGGTTTGTTTAGTTCGGGCCATGCTGCGTGCGTCCGATCACCTCGACTGACGGAGCGAAACTGCGCTCCTGCCGGAGATCGGCAAAAGCGGCTTCGCCGCACGACCCATCTCTCTCCCTCCCATTGGCCGAAGCGTGAGAACCCGTCCGCGTGCGAGCGCGGAAGCGTACGCCAGGATGCTGGCTGGCGCTCATTTTCGGGCAACCGTGCAGTTCGCGGCTGCAAAGAGGTACACCGAAACGAAACCACTACCGCTGTACAATACAGCCTGCTGCGCATTTCTTTCGCCTTCCAGGCAACACATCAATCGACGCTGTAGCTCGTCGCTTCCCGAAGCGGCGCGACGGAGTGCGAGACGCCACCATTCACGCCAACAGCGCGCATCGCACTAGAGCGCCTCGCATCACCGAGGGCAAATGCGCACTGCCACGCCAAAAAAACTTGCTCCTTGCGTTGTCGCTTATTTGCGACCATTACGTAGATGGGCGAAGACGACGAGAGACCACCGGCAGTGTTGGTATATGCATACACGTCCGCGCAACGACAAGGAGTAAAACGCAACAAAACATTCTAACACAAACACCCCGTACATCCAACTGCCACTGAGCGCGCCTACTTGCTCAATCGCAGACAGTAACGGGACTCAATTTTATCTTCCTTTCCCTCTTAAGAATCACTCATACATACTTGCCAAACTACTAGGTGCGCTCAATGGCGGTTGGATGTACGGGGTGTTTGCGTTCGAATGTTTTGTTTCATTTTTACTCCTATTCCCTCGATATGTCGTCTCACTCTGGCTTCCCTCATGTCTCTTTCTCTACACTTTTATTCCCACCCTTTTAATCCCCCCTCACCCCCCATCCCTTGTGAGCTACCGCTGAGGTGTCGCATCCTGATGCAGACAGTTTCGGGGCTCACTTTCCTCTTCTTTTCCATCTTACACATCAGCAATCCCCCCCCCCCCCCCCAACCTCTAAGTGCTAAATATGTGGCACAAAAAGCAGGAAATGGACTCAATGAAAGGGTGAAAAATAATAATCATAATAGAAACGAAGATCAACACGCGCCTCAAAAAGCCCCATTCACTCCTCTTTCACATTTTCACGAGAAAATGAAGGTACACACATGGAGAACAATTTTTGTTATAGGTAGGCTTTGCCTGAGCAGAACCACTGTCGTGCGCCTTGGTTACACATTCGACACGCCTCGTCCTGTGCGGAGGTGGGTGGGAAACCAAGGGTGCACTTGAAAATGCAATGCTCGTGGGTTGGTGTCGCCATCTGACGGCAGGCTCACGCGAGCGCGCCTTGCTTTCGAATTTCCCGCGCTCGAACCTCTCGCGTTTACATCATGGGCTAGTCCCCCCCCCCCCCCCTCTCGCGTGGGCGGCGAAGCCAGCCTCCCTAGAGTGACCACCTCTGCCGGCGAAATGGAAACACTTGTTGCGTAGCTGTCCGTCCAAGTAAAGCTTTCACAACTGCAGTGTTCGCAGCACCAGTACAGTACATGAGTGCCACTTCTATCAAGTGC
The DNA here is from genome assembly GCF_043290135.1 of Rhipicephalus microplus. Taxonomy (NCBI): domain Eukaryota; kingdom Metazoa; phylum Arthropoda; class Arachnida; order Ixodida; family Ixodidae; genus Rhipicephalus; species Rhipicephalus microplus. The sequence goes on from NW_027465016.1 coordinate 12,131, forward strand.
AGCTTCCCTCAGCACGCTGCATGGGCAGCGCTTATTGTGTACTTGCTTCTGACTTGCGCAGAAATTCTGTTTAAACATCCCCTTCCACTTTTCTTTCTTTTTTTTTTTGTATTTTGCAGCTCGGCAGCGCCAGGTGTGAAAAAAAAAAACAAACAAAAATTATTAGGCGTGACAATGTACACAATGTGTTATTGAATGGGGCACTTCTGAGTGCACAGCGGGCGCGGTAAACACGACCAACCTGTCACAATCAATTTTTTCATTTGTAAGTACACATCCCTTCTTCGTCTGGGTGCCCCACGGTAGAACATAGTGCGTTTTTATTTATTTTGACACAACGTGACGCGATCGTGTAGTGGGCATTCCAAAGAAAAAAGCGAGTTCGTGCTTCCTGAGCATAGTCGTGTCTCCAAGAATGCAGTGACCAGGGTAGAACGCTGCGCTCGGCTTCTTCCTTCGCGCGATAAGGTAACTAGGCGACGTTCGCTTGACGGGCCCGTTTTAGCAGCTTGGCTTGCAGGAAGGAGAGGAAGAACTCGCAGATGCGGCGATTGATTCGTGCATGCAGACCCAGGAGAAAGACGACGACGCGAACGAAATGCGGTGAACGTGACAAGTACCCAGCGCGATCAAGCTACTACTACACGAGGTGCTGCTCACCTGAGCGATGACGCAATGATATTGCAAAGAGGGACGGACGGGTATGGCGAACCGCTGGGATCACACTGCCGAAGCATCAAGTGGGTAGCCCTGAAGAGGGCTGTTGTGTTCTCGTTGGCTGGCTGCAGGCGACGCCGCTGGCTTCTTAGCCTCCGAATCCGTACAGGGTGCGGCCCTGACGCTTGAGGGCGTACACGACGTCCATGGCTGTCACGGTCTTCCTTTTGGCGTGCTCGGTGTAAGTGACGGCATCGCGGATCACGTTCTCGAGGAACACCTTGAGAACGCCGCGAGTTTCCTCGTAGATGAGGCCAGAGATGCGCTTGACACCGCCACGGCGCGCCAGACGACGGATGGCCGGCTTGGTTATGCCCTGGATGTTGTCACGCAACACCTTTCGATGACGCTTGGCGCCACCCTTCCCCAGCCCTTTGCCACCTTTGCCACGGCCAGACATGACGGCTTCCGAAGTTTCTGCTTCTGCTTCGAAACGCGCCCGGAAAGCGAATGCTCGACACGATCGAGTCGCGGTGTCGGCGCCGGCCCGCGAGACTGAGGAGGAAGGCGAACGGCGCACGCCGGTTGGTCGGCGGCCAGCTCGTCTCTCTCTCCCTCTTTTCTTCGCGAGGAGCGCGTTGGCCGCGCAGGTTGCTGCACTGACTATTTTTCTGCACTACAAGATTGAATATACACGGCAAACATGCTTTCGTTTGTTTGTTTGTTTTTAATTCTTTTCTCGTTACTGTTGCTAAGTTTCTTGCCCATTCATTCACGCACCCTTCACTGCTGCAAAATGGCGTATCAGTCGTATCAGCTGCCCCAGCGGCAAGGAGACATCAAACCGAGTAAGCGACAATTCATGTACGCGTACGTACAAGCCCAGCGGATACAACGCGTTCGCTAAAAAACGTTTCATCGTGTCCACTGAACATGACACACGCAATATTTGTCAAAACTCACAGCTGCAACAGCTCACCTGTGTGCCGCACGTAAATAAACTGCACACTTAACACTTTGCGACTACTCGTCCCCGGCGTGTGCCCCCCCCCCCTCTTTTTTTTTTTTCTTTTCTATGTTCTCGCTTTCTCTCTAATCACATCAATGCCTCATTTGCACGCACGAAACCCGTTTCACGGCGTCACTTTGACGCCATCCTTGTCGCCAAACCAAGGGACTAACACACGCGGTCCGGGCACGGCCTCATGGCCGGAAATTTCTAAACAAAGCGTGCTCGCGTTGTTGTGGACGCCGGCACGTGAAATTCGGCAAAGTAACAGCACCTTTGGCTGGCTACGCGTGTCTCAAATTTTACTGTGGCAGCTCCACTACATATCGCGATACGGCAGTTTCACCGAAGCCACGCAACGCGACCGCGCTCATTTCAGCATTCACGGGGACGGCAGAGAGTGAGAGCGCACCTCCTCTCGGGCGCGCCTCTCCTCCCGTAAACACGGACTGTCAAGCGGTCCGGTCGCAGCGAAGTTTCCCCATCTCCTTGCGGGGTGGTTCAACACCTGCCCGTTTCAAGTGCACGGTTGCACTGTGAGGAACCCTGCAAGGGTCACGCAATTACAGGCAAAACAGCCCTAACTCTAAAGCGCCTTACATAGGACGAGATTGGAGCGTAAAATGCACCACCCTTTATGCATTCTTTCTTCTTTACAGCGTTGGAAGAGTGTTCGTTCGCTGCATGTTTTACGCATGCGTACTTTCGCTTACATAATACCTTCGGAGGCTGACAACCTGTTAAGTAATCTATCAACGACTATCCGGACGGCATCAGCTGTGCAAAGAAGATTTGCAGTTGGCCTTCCAGAGCCGTCCAGAGCACACAAAGTAGGTCTACACATCGTGGCAACCAATATTTCGAAAAAAGTGAATTGCGTAGTATTATAAAGAATACAACTTTCAGAATGAGCAAAACTGCTTGGTTTGACCAAAGTACAAAGAGGTGCGATTTATACCACATCGATCCATTTATTGAATTAAAAATTACGCTGGCATTAGATAGAATATCGGAAACTCTAATTGACCGATTGAGGCTAGGCACGGCATACACAAAAACATTTTTTTTTTTTTTTTCTTTGCACAGACACGGCAGAGCTGAAAGTCCCGAATGCGAATGCGGATTGATAGATGAAGACGTATGTCACCTTCTCGTAGACTGTCCACATCACGAGACGCCGTCTTAAGTCCGAACAGTTGGCATTAGACCGCAGACCGTTTAACATGAAGAAACTTCTGGGTCCGTGGCCTACTCGAGTTTTACAGTCGCACGCTTTAAAAGCATCAACACGTTCTTTACAAGACAGCGGGATTGCTGATAAGTATTAAGAAATAACGAACTTTCATTTGTAACAAATGTACTTATTATGTACAGTATCACGTGACTCTCATCATGTGTGTGTTGTGAAATGAATGACGTGTCGACAATTATGTACACACGAGCGAATGCATCTTTATACGGACCAGACGTGTGCTCTACTGTTTTGTGCTGGTGGACCGAATATTATCGAGGGACATTATATCAGAGACTTCATTCATTGACTTTCGAACATTTACTTACCATTGTGTTCTGATATGTGCGTATAAGTGTAAGTGTGTCTTTGCATATCTCTGCCCGAGTTTTCTACTTTCCATGCACTGCTTTGTACGTTTTGCTTCAAGATACGTGTTCAAGTTTAACTCAACGGCCAAGGAGTAGCCGGCGCCATAATGGTGCGCCGACATCTCCTTACATATCATATCAATAAGAAAAAAAGATGCGCGCCAATGCCCATCTATTGTATTCCCTTCTCACGTGCCCCAATACCAAACTGCGCGTGCCATTTCTGTGGTGCAAGTGTGTTTAAGTAGTCGCAGTTTCATCTTTCACAATCATGAGGGTTCCCATATTGAAAGTATTCCTTCCCCGAACTTGTGGCAGGGACGCACGATGCGAAATTACAAAATGATCGCGCTTGAAAGCTTCATACAAATGCACTGTCGACCCGCCGAACATAGTCAGTAATCTAAAACAAAGCGGAAATAAACGGTGCGTCCGCTCATTCATTTAAGGTAAGTTTCCCACCACATTCCGAATGGAACGTACCACTCATTTGTGCCTAGCACAGGCGCATTTGTTCTTTCGAAGAGAACACAGTGTTCCGCTACACCGTGTGATTATGTAAACGTCAAGCCGAGCAGTGTCGTTTGCTGGCCGGCCTGGCTATGTTTCTTTCGGCGACGCGCAAACGGAGCACTCGGTGCGAAAACGGGAAATGCCCATACCTCGTGTCGACCGCCTTTCTTTACTGGATTTCGTACTTCTTTGTGCACTATATAAATCACCTGCGTGGTACCCCTGTCATGCGTACGCACAGTTTTGTTTTTTCCTTCACTCGGGCTGTCGATACTTTGCTTTCGGACAATAATTAGCATGCAGTCCGCCGCCACGCTTTTCTGCTTCTACAGCTATTGTCACATGCGTCTATATATTTCTCCCCTATCTTTTCTTGCATCAATGCTTCCGCACATTTTTCACCGCGCCACGCACTTTAAGCTACATTCACTCCTCCTACAGTCTCGAAACGGGCCTGCCCTGCGCTCTCAAGAAATAAATGCCCCAATTTCGTAAACAAATGAATGGCGTGGCAGAGAAGGAACTCTGCGCTGTCTGATGAATGTGGCTGTACCCTTCACATCGGGCGGCAGCTATCACCACCTAGCCATAATGCTGACCTAACAAACAGCTACATTTATCTTGTTTTTTTTCTCTCTTTAAATAGTGAAGTATAGGACCGCGGTGCTTTGCAGTGAATGGTTTAGTTTTCACTCTTGCCTTGACTTTAGCCACCAATAAGATAACCACCTTCTAGTTAATTCTACCCGCCTAAAGTCTATTTTGCCCTCCCCCGTCTCTAAACCCCGGTGCTTTTGAAAAACTCTGCGCCATCATTCTAAACTATAAGGTGAAGCCCTTTACATAGCATTATCAAGTGTTCGGCAGTTTCCTTCTCTCCGCATGCACTGCATACCGTGTATACCCCTTCATATTTGGCCCGACATGTCGGAGTTGCTCGGGCAAGCGCTGACGCGAGTTTCCTATTCTATCATTTCCCAAGAGCTGAACACACTCGAGTTCATGTTACCTTTTTTTGAGAGAAGCGGCCACCTTCCCCCTGTTTTTTTTTTTTTTTTTTTAATTACCACGCTCCTGGTTTTGTTTTCCCTCCATTACCGTACTTGTGGCACTTTTCTCCGCGCACTCGGTCTTCTCTAATTTACCTGTTCAACCTCCCCGAGCACACACGTCGAGCGCGGCACACCAACGCTCCTGCTAGCGGTGTTCAACAGAGAGAAGAGGATGGATTCGGAGCCGAATCTCTCAGCACAACCCCTATGCCGACGCAGACAATTTGGGTGGCTCTGAGAAGAGCCGTTGATTTGTCGTTGCTCGCTGTGGCCCACGACGCACGCCTACTTGGAGCTGGTGTACTTGGTGACGGCTTTTGTACCCTCGGACACCGCGTGCTTGGCCAGCTCTCCGGGCAGCAGCAGGCGCACCGCGGTCTGGATCTCCCGGCTCGTGATGGTCGAGCGCTTGTTGTAGTGAGCAAGGCGTGACGACTCGGCGGCGATACGCTCGAAGATGTCGTTCACGAAGCTGTTCATGATGGACATGGCCTTGCTGGAGACACCAGTGTCGGGGTGCACCTGCTTCAGCACCTTATAGATGTAGATGGAGAAGCTCTCCTTCCTGCGGCGCTTCTTCTTCTTCTTGTCCGTGGCGCGCACATTCTTCTGCGCCTTGCCGGCCTTCTTGACGGCTTTGCCAGACGGTTGGGGAGGCATGATTTCACACAACACGCACGCGAGACCAGAGTCGAATGCGCGTGTCCCCCCGTCTCGCCGCGCTTAAATATGAGCGAGGGGTGTTGACGAGATCAGCACAACGCGCGCGCCCCATTGGTTCGCACGGCTTCTCTCTCTCACACTCTCATCCGTTCCCCGCGAGCGGCGGCGCGCGATGGTGGCAACGGAAACCATTCGAGCACGGCTCTCATCTCAGAAGGCAGCAGCTTTCTTGTTTTCGGCAACCGGCGTCGTACCAAGCGAAAAGCAACACCATGTCCGGACGTGGCAAGGGCGGCAAGGCGAAAGGCAAGAGCAAGACCCGTTCTAGCCGCGCGGGGCTTCAGTTCCCCGTGGGCCGTATTCACCGCCTCCTACGCAAGGGAAACTACGCCGAGCGCGTCGGAGCTGGCGCTCCGGTCTACCTGGCTGCCGTACTCGAGTACCTGGCCGCCGAGGTGCTCGAGCTGGCGGGCAACGCCGCTCGTGACAACAAGAAGACCCGGATCATCCCCCGTCACTTGCAGCTCGCCATCCGCAACGACGAGGAGCTGAACAAACTGCTTTCCGGCGTCACCATCGCGCAGGGCGGTGTGTTGCCCAACATTCAAGCCGTGCTTCTTCCAAAGAAGACGGAGAAGAAGGCGTAAGCGAGCACCCCTTCCGCGCGCTCGCCGCATTCCCCAAACGGTCCTTCTAAGGACCACCCAAACAGGTGACGCGGCCGTGTTTCGCTTCGCAGTCACGATGGCTCTGTTCGTACCCTCAAGCGTGTTTGTTTTTCTATACTTTATATATATTTCCTCGCGACATCAGTTAGCCACAAGTGCGCGACGCCAAATGCTGCAAAGAGACAACCAAATCACGCAGCTCGGCACCGAAAAAGACAGAAAAGAGCATGTAAGCGTTGTCATTTCTCATTAAAAAAAAAAAAAAAAGCTCCACACGTAACCGTCTATCCTTACGATGACACCTGAACGGGTCAGCACAGGGACAGAGTAAATTTAATACCTTTGAATAGAAAAACAAACGTAAGGTAAAAAAAAAAAAGAGAGAGAGAGAGAGAGAACCCGCCGTTAGCGCATTCCATTTGGTGCTTCTAACACAATTTATTTCGTCTATCTTGCTAGGCAGCGCAGCCACTATTACACAGAACACACAACACAAGCGCTTAACTTCAACTAAACGTTTATTGCAAAAAAAAAAAAAAAAAATTGTCCAGAATATGGCACAAAAACTTGTTCAGCTTCAAAAGAAATGAAAGGAAATGACACGCGATGATTTCGAGTGTGTTAGTGCACTCTCTATCGCGCTCACGCGGAAAGAACTGTTTTTTGGATGGGGTGATAGAGAATAACAGACAGTAATGTGCGGGACTGGCACGTGTGCTTTTTGTTGTCTACCTTTTACTATTCTTTTTCTCTGTTCACCCCCTTTATAAACTCTGACGTTTGCAATGAAAGTTCAGTTGAAGTTAAGCGCTTGTGTTGTGAGGTCTGTGTAATAGTGGCTGCGCTTCCTAGCGAGATGGATCCTTACCAACTGGCCCGATACAATTGTTTATTTCGTCTCTCGGTAAAACTTCATCACCTCCTACGAGTGCACCCAAAAGTTGCGCCGGGGTCCAGCAGCCCAAGTCACCATGGCGTTACGCAAACAGAAGCCCTCAAAAACACCTTACAAGCGGCGGGCAAAAAGGTAAACACATAAATGAAATTGACACACCACAGGGTCGCAGCACGGCTGCTGCACACACACCGACTGAAGCTAGCCTACCTTTTCTCTGTCTACTCATAATGATACACACTTTTACCTTGAATTTGTCAAAGCTGAGCCATTTCTTCGTAATAACGACGCGCCGACGTTCCGTTCTTCCGCGCGCTAGACAACGGCAGCCACGTACGTACAAAACATGACAGCAAAAGAGGGTGCGGCCGGAGTACGTGGCCTGGAGTGGTCTCGTAGCCAAAGCAGACACGTTGGTGGTCCTGAGAAGGACCGTTTGTTGTTGCTTGCCTGTCGACCGAAGCGCAGGGAGCAGCCCAACTTAGGCGCGCTCACCGCGAATGCGCCGAGCCAGCTGGATGTCCTTTGGCATGATGGTGACGCGCTTAGCGTGGATGGCGCACAGGTTGGTGTCTTCGAAAAGACCAACGAGGTAGGCCTCGCTAGCTTCCTGTAGGGCCATCACGGCAGAACTCTGGAAACGGAGGTCCGTCTTGAAGTCCTGAGCGATTTCCCGCACCAGGCGCTGAAAGGGAAGCTTGCGGATCAGCAGTTCGGTCGACTTCTGGTATCGGCGAATTTCACGCAGGGCCACGGTTCCAGGCCTGTAACGGTGAGGTTTCTTCACCCCGCCTGTGGCAGGGGCACTCTTGCGAGCAGCCTTGGTAGCAAGCTGCTTACGCGGAGCCTTGCCTCCAGTACTCTTGCGCGCGGTTTGTTTAGTTCGGGCCATGCTGCGTGCGTCCGATCACCTCGACTGACGGAGCGAAACTGCGCTCCTGCCGGAGATCGGCAAAAGCGGCTTCGCCGCACGACCCATCTCTCTCCCTCCCATTGGCCGAAGCGTGAGAACCCGTCCGCGTGCGAGCGCGGAAGCGTACGCCAGGATGCTGGCTGGCGCTCATTTTCGGGCAACCGTGCAGTTCGCGGCTGCAAAGAGGTACACCGAAACGAAACCACTACCGCTGTACAATACAGCCTGCTGCGCATTTCTTTCGCCTTCCAGGCAACACATCAATCGACGCTGTAGCTCGTCGCTTCCCGAAGCGGCGCGACGGAGTGCGAGACGCCACCATTCACGCCAACAGCGCGCATCGCACTAGAGCGCCTCGCATCACCGAGGGCAAATGCGCACTGCCACGCCAAAAAAACTTGCTCCTTGCGTTGTCGCTTATTTGCGACCATTACGTAGATGGGCGAAGACGACGAGAGACCACCGGCAGTGTTGGTATATGCATACACGTCCGCGCAACGACAAGGAGTAAAACGCAACAAAACATTCTAACACAAACACCCCGTACATCCAACTGCCACTGAGCGCGCCTACTTGCTCAATCGCAGACAGTAACGGGACTCAATTTTATCTTCCTTTCCCTCTTAAGAATCACTCATACATACTTGCCAAACTACTAGGTGCGCTCAATGGCGGTTGGATGTACGGGGTGTTTGCGTTCGAATGTTTTGTTTCATTTTTACTCCTATTCCCTCGATATGTCGTCTCACTCTGGCTTCCCTCATGTCTCTTTCTCTACACTTTTATTCCCACCCTTTTAATCCCCCCTCACCCCCCATCCCTTGTGAGCTACCGCTGAGGTGTCGCATCCTGATGCAGACAGTTTCGGGGCTCACTTTCCTCTTCTTTTCCATCTTACACATCAGCAATCCCCCCCCCCCCCCCCCCAACCTCTAAGTGCTAAATATGTGGCACAAAAAGCAGGAAATGGACTCAATGAAAGGGTGAAAAATAATAATCATAATAGAAACGAAGATCAACACGCGCCTCAAAAAGCCCCATTCACTCCTCTTTCACATTTTCACGAGAAAATGAAGGTACACACATGGAGAACAATTTTTGTTATAGGTAGGCTTTGCCTGAGCAGAACCACTGTCGTGCGCCTTGGTTACACATTCGACACGCCTCGTCCTGTGCGGAGGTGGGTGGGAAACCAAGGGTGCACTTGAAAATGCAATGCTCGTGGGTTGGTGTCGCCATCTGACGGCAGGCTCACGCGAGCGCGCCTTGCTTTCGAATTTCCCGCGCTCGAACCTCTCGCGTTTACATCATGGGCTAGTCCCCCCCCCCCCCTCTCGCGTGGGCGGCGAAGCCAGCCTCCCTAGAGTGACCACCTCTGCCGGCGAAATGGAAACACTTGTTGCGTAGCTGTCCGTCCAAGTAAAGCTTTCACAACTGCAGTGTTCGCAGCACCAGTACAGTACATGAGTGCCACTTCTATCAAGTGCAGCTTCCCTCAGCACGCTGCATGGGCAGCGCTTATTGTGTACTTGCTTCTGACTTGCGCAGAAATTCTGTTTAAACATCCCCTTCCACTTTTCTTTCTTTTTTTTTTTGTATTTTGCAGCTCGGCAGCGCCAGGTGTGAAAAAAAAAAACAAACAAAAATTATTAGGCGTGACAATGTACACAATGTGTTATTGAATGGGGCACTTCTGAGTGCACAGCGGGCGCGGTAAACACGACCAACCTGTCACAATCAATTTTTTCATTTGTAAGTACACATCCCTTCTTCGTCTGGGTGCCCCACGGTAGAACATAGTGCGTTTTTATTTATTTTGACACAACGTGACGCGATCGTGTAGTGGGCATTCCAAAGAAAAAAGCGAGTTCGTGCTTCCTGAGCATAGTCGTGTCTCCAAGAATGCAGTGACCAGGGTAGAACGCTGCGCTCGGCTTCTTCCTTCGCGCGATAAGGTAACTAGGCGACGTTCGCTTGACGGGCCCGTTTTAGCAGCTTGGCTTGCAGGAAGGAGAGGAAGAACTCGCAGATGCGGCGATTGATTCGTGCATGCAGACCCAGGAGAAAGACGACGACGCGAACGAAATGCGGTGAACGTGACAAGTACCCAGCGCGATCAAGCTACTACTACACGAGGTGCTGCTCACCTGAGCGATGACGCAATGATATTGCAAAGAGGGACGGACGGGTATGGCGAACCGCTGGGATCACACTGCCGAAGCATCAAGTGGGTAGCCCTGAAGAGGGCTGTTGTGTTCTCGTTGGCTGGCTGCAGGCGACGCCGCTGGCTTCTTAGCCTCCGAATCCGTACAGGGTGCGGCCCTGACGCTTGAGGGCGTACACGACGTCCATGGCTGTCACGGTCTTCCTTTTGGCGTGCTCGGTGTAAGTGACGGCATCGCGGATCACGTTCTCGAGGAACACCTTGAGAACGCCGCGAGTTTCCTCGTAGATGAGGCCAGAGATGCGCTTGACACCGCCACGGCGCGCCAGACGACGGATGGCCGGCTTGGTTATGCCCTGGATGTTGTCACGCAACACCTTTCGATGACGCTTGGCGCCACCCTTCCCCAGCCCTTTGCCACCTTTGCCACGGCCAGACATGACGGCTTCCGAAGTTTCTGCTTCTGCTTCGAAACGCGCCCGGAAAGCGAATGGTGGTGGTGGTAGTGGTTACAATGAAGAGGAAAAAGGCACCTAATTTCTGTCTGCCTTCAGGCGACACGGCGCAGTGCCTTATAGGGGTGGGGGGAAGGAGGGATAAAAGAATAGAAGGAAAGTAGAAGCAGAAGAAGACAGCCAACGAGAGGAAAAAAGAAGGAGATAGGAAAGTGGGGATCCGGTCGAAGCAGTCCAAGGGCGGGGTGCCACAATGCGAGAGCTACACGGCGTCAGGAGACCGCGGAGGGCGAACCAGTCGGCGGGAGCTACGCTGAAGTCGGAGATCGCGAGGGCACAACCGTCCAGCTTGAAATCCTGCGAGCGAATCCAGCGAATGCTCGACACGATCGAGTCGCGGTGTCGGCGCCGGCCCGCGAGACTGAGGAGGAAGGCGAACGGCGCACGCCGGTTGGTCGGCGGCCAGCTCGTCTCTCTCTCCCTCTTTTCTTCGCGAGGAGCGCGTTGGCCGCGCAGGTTGCTGCACTGACTATTTTTCTGCACTACAAGATTGAATATACACGGCAAACATGCTTTCGTTTGTTTGTTTGTTTTTAATTCTTTTCTCGTTACTGTTGCTAAGTTTCTTGCCCATTCATTCACGCACCCTTCACTGCTGCAAAATGGCGTATCAGTCGTATCAGCTGCCCCAGCGGCAAGGAGACATCAAACCGAGTAAGCGACAATTCATGTACGCGTACGTACAAGCCCAGCGGATACAACGCGTTCGCTAAAAAAAAAAAAAAAAAAAAAAAAAAAAAAAAAAAAAAAACGTTTCATCGTGTCCACTGAACATGACACACGCAATATTTGTCAAAACTCACAGCTGCAACAGCTCACCTGTGTGCCGCACGTAAATAAACTGCACACTTAACACTTTGCGACTACTCGTCCCCGGCGTGTGCCCCCCCCCCCCTCTTTTTTTTTTTCTTTTCTATGTTCTCGCTTTCTCTCTAATCACATCAATGCCTCATTTGCACGCACGAAACCCGTTTCACGGCGTCACTTTGACGCCATCCTTGTCGCCAAACCAAGGGACTAACACACGCGGTCCGGGCACGGCCTCATGGCCGGAAATTTCTAAACAAAGCGTGCTCGCGTTGTTGTGGACGCCGGCACGTGAAATTCGGCAAAGTAACAGCACCTTTGGCTGGCTACGCGTGTCTCAAATTTTACTGTGGCAGCTCCACTACATATCGCGATACGGCAGTTTCACCGAAGCCACGCAACGCGACCGCGCTCATTTCAGCATTCACGGGGACGGCAGAGAGTGAGAGCGCACCTCCTCTCGGGCGCGCCTCTCCTCCCGTAAACACGGACTGTCAAGCGGTCCGGTCGCAGCGAAGTTTCCCCATCTCCTTGCGGGGTGGTTCAACACCTGCCCGTTTCAAGTGCACGGTTGCACTGTGAGGAACCCTGCAAGGGTCACGCAATTACAGGCAAAACAGCCCTAACTCTAAAGCGCCTTACATAGGACGAGATTGGAGCGTAAAATGCACCACCCTTTATGCATTCTTTCTTCTTTACAGCGTTGGAAGAGTGTTCGTTCGCTGCATGTTTTACGCATGCGTACTTTCGCTTACATAATACCTTCGGAGGCTGACAACCTGTTAAGTAATCTATCAACGACTATCCGGACGGCATCAGCTGTGCAAAGAAGATTTGCAGTTGGCCTTCCAGAGCCGTCCAGAGCACACAAAGTAGGTCTACACATCGTGGCAACCAATATTTCGAAAAAAGTGAATTGCGTAGTATTATAAAGAATACAACTTTCAGAATGAGCAAAACTGCTTGGTTTGACCAAAGTACAAAGAGGTGCGATTTATACCACATCGATCCATTTATTGAATTAAAAATTACGCTGGCATTAGATAGAATATCGGAAACTCTAATTGACCGATTGAGGCTAGGCACGGCATACACAAAAACATTTGTTTTTTTTTTTCTTTGCACAGACACGGCAGAGCTGAAAGTCCCGAATGCGAATGCGGATTGATAGATGAAGACGTATGTCACCTTCTCGTAGACTGTCCACATCACGAGACGCCGTCTTAAGTCCGAACAGTTGGCATTAGACCGCAGACCGTTTAACATGAAGAAACTTCTGGGTCCGTGGCCTACTCGAGTTTTACAGTCGCACGCTTTAAAAGCATCAACACGTTCTTTACAAGACAGCGGGATTGCTGATAATTAAGAAATAACGAACTTTCATTTGTAACAAATGTACTTATTATGTACAGTATCACGTGACTCTCATCATGTGTGTGTTGTGAAATGAATGACGTGTCGACAATTATGTACACACGAGCGAATGCATCTTTATACGGACCAGACGTGTGCTCTACTGTTTTGTGCTGGTGGACCGAATATTATCGAGGGACATTATATCAGAGACTTCATTCATTGACTTTCGAACATTTACTTACCATTGTGTTCTGATATGTGCGTATAAGTGTAAGTGTGTCTTTGCATATCTCTGCCCGAGTTTTCTACTTTCCATGCACTGCTTTGTACGTTTTGCTTCAAGATACGTGTTCAAGTTTAACTCAACGGCCAAGGAGTAGCCGGCGCCATAATGGTGCGCCGACATCTCCTTACATATCATATCAATAAGAAAAAAAGATGCGCGCCAATGCCCATCTATTGTATTCCCTTCTCACGTGCCCCAATACCAAACTGCGCGTGCCATTTCTGTGGTGCAAGTGTGTTTAAGTAGTCGCAGTTTCATCTTTCACAATCATGAGGGTTCCCATATTGAAAGTATTCCTTCCCCGAACTTGTGGCAGGGACGCACGATGCGAAATTACAAAATGATCGCGCTTGAAAGCTTCATACAAATGCACTGTCGACCCGCCGAACATAGTCAGTAATCTAAAACAAAGCGGAAATAAACGGTGCGTCCGCTCATTCATTTAAGGTAAGTTTCCCACCACATTCCGAATGGAACGTACCACTCATTTGTGCCTAGCACAGGCGCATTTGTTCTTTCGAAGAGAACACAGTGTTCCGCTACACCGTGTGATTATGTAAACGTCAAGCCGAGCAGTGTCGTTTGCTGGCCGGCCTGGCTATGTTTCTTTCGGCGACGCGCAAACGGAGCACTCGGTGCGAAAACGGGAAATGCCCATACCTCGTGTCGACCGCCTTTCTTTACTGGATTTCGTACTTCTTTGTGCACTATATAAATCACCTGCGTGGTACCCCTGTCATGCGTACGCACAGTTTTGTTTTTTCCTTCACTCGGGCTGTCGATACTTTGCTTTCGGACAATAATTAGCATGCAGTCCGCCGCCACGCTTTTCTGCTTCTACAGCTATTGTCACATGCGTCTATATATTTCTCCCCTATCTTTTCTTGCATCAATGCTTCCGCACATTTTTCACCGCGCCACGCACTTTAAGCTACATTCACTCCTCCTACAGTCTCGAAACGGGCCTGCCCTGCGCTCTCAAGAAATAAATGCCCCAATTTCGTAAACAAATGAATGGCGTGGCAGAGAAGGAACTCTGCGCTGTCTGATGAATGTGGCTGTACCCTTCACATCGGGCGGCAGCTATCACCACCTAGCCATAATGCTGACCTAACAAACAGCTACATTTATCTTGTTTTTTTTCTCTCTTTAAATAGTGAAGTATAGGACCGCGGTGCTTTGCAGTGAATGGTTTAGTTTTCACTCTTGCCTTGACTTTAGCCACCAATAAGATAACCACCTTCTAGTTAATTCTACCCGCCTAAAGTCTATTTTGCCCTCCCCCGTCTCTAAACCCCGGTGCTTTTGAAAAACTCTGCGCAATCATTCTAAACTATAAGGTGAAGCCCTTTACATAGCATTATCAAGTGTTCGGCAGTTTCCTTCTCTCCGCATGCACTGCATACCGTGTATACCCCTTCATATTTGGCCCGACATGTCGGAGTTGCTCGGGCAAGCGCTGACGCGAGTTTCCTATTCTATCATTTCCCAAGAGCTGAACACACTCGAGTTCATGTTACCTTTTTTTGAGAGAAGCGGCCACCTTCCCCCTGTTTTTTTTTTTTTTTTTAATTACCACGCTCCTGGTTTTGTTTTCCCTCCATTACCGTACTTGTGGCACTTTTCTCCGCGCACTCGGTCTTCTCTAATTTACCTGTTCAACCTCCCCGAGCACACACGTCGAGCGCGGCACACCAACGCTCCTGCTAGCGGTGTTCAACAGAGAGAAGAGGATGGATTCGGAGCCGAATCTCTCAGCACAACCCCTATGCCGACGCAGACAATTTGGGTGGCTCTGAGAAGAGCCGTTGATTTGTCGTTGCTCGCTGTGGCCCACGACGCACGCCTACTTGGAGCTGGTGTACTTGGTGACGGCTTTTGTACCCTCGGACACCGCGTGCTTGGCCAGCTCTCCGGGCAGCAGCAGGCGCACCGCGGTCTGGATCTCCCGGCTCGTGATGGTCGAGCGCTTGTTGTAGTGAGCAAGGCGTGACGACTCGGCGGCGATACGCTCGAAGATGTCGTTCACGAAGCTGTTCATGATGGACATGGCCTTGCTGGAGACACCAGTGTCGGGGTGCACCTGCTTCAGCACCTTATAGATGTAGATGGAGAAGCTCTCCTTCCTGCGGCGCTTCTTCTTCTTCTTGTCCGTGGCGCGCACATTCTTCTGCGCCTTGCCGGCCTTCTTGACGGCTTTGCCAGACGGTTGGGGAGGCATGATTTCACACAACACGCACGCGAGACCAGAGTCGAATGCGCGTGTCCCCCCGTCTCGCCGCGCTTAAATATGAGCGAGGGGTGTTGACGAGATCAGCACAACGCGCGCGCCCCATTGGTTCGCACGGCTTCTCTCTCTCACACTCTCATCCGTTCCCCGCGAGCGGCGGCGCGCGATGGTGGCAACGGAAACCATTCGAGCGGATTCGCTCGCAGGATTTCAAGCTGGACGGTTGTGCCCTCGCGATCTCCGACTTCAGCGTAGCTCCCGCCGACTGGTTCGCCCTCCGCGGTCTCCTGACGCCGTGTAGCTCTCGCATTGTGGCACCCCGCCCTTGGACTGCTTCGACCGGATCCCCACTTTCCTATCTCCTTCTTTTTCCTCTCGTTGGCTGTCTTCTTCTGCTTCTACTTTCCTTCTATTCTTTTTATCCCTCCTTCCCCCCACCCCTATAAGGCACTGCGCCGTGTCGCCTGAAGGCAGACAGAAATTAGGTGCCTTTTTCCTCTTCATTCTAATCACTACCACCACCATTCGAGCACGGCTCTCATCTCAGAAGGCAGCAGCTTTCTTGTTTTCGGCAACCGGCGTCGTACCAAGCGAAAAGCAACACCATGTCCGGACGTGGCAAGGGCGGCAAGGCGAAAGGCAAGAGCAAGACCCGTTCTAGCCGCGCGGGGCTTCAGTTCCCCGTGGGCCGTATTCACCGCCTCCTACGCAAGGGAAACTACGCCGAGCGCGTCGGAGCTGGCGCTCCGGTCTACCTGGCTGCCGTACTCGAGTACCTGGCCGCCGAGGTGCTCGAGCTGGCGGGCAACGCCGCTCGTGACAACAAGAAGACCCGGATCATCCCCCGTCACTTGCAGCTCGCCATCCGCAACGACGAGGAGCTGAACAAACTGCTTTCCGGCGTCACCATCGCGCAGGGCGGTGTGTTGCCCAACATTCAAGCCGTGCTTCTTCCAAAGAAGACGGAGAAGAAGGCGTAAGCGAGCACCCCTTCCGCGCGCTCGCCGCATTCCCCAAACGGTCCTTCTAAGGACCACCCAAACAGGTGACGCGGCCGTGTTTCGCTTCGCAGTCACGATGGCTCTGTTCGTACCCTCAAGCGTGTTTGTTTTTCTATACTTTATATATATTTCCTCGCGACATCAGTTAGCCACAAGTGCGCGACGCCAAATGCTGCAAAGAGACAACCAAATCACGCAGCTCGGCACCGAAAAAGACAGAAAAGAGCATGTAAGCGTTGTCATTTCTCATTAAAAAAAAAAAAAAAAAGCTCCACACGTAACCGTCTATCCTTACGATGACACCTGAACGGGTCAGCACAGGGACAGAGTAAATTTAATACCTTTGAATAGAAAAACAAACGTAAGGTAAAAAAAAAAAGAGAGAGAGAGAGAGAGAACCCGCCGTTAGCGCATTCCATTTGGTGCTTCTAACACAATTTATTTCGTCTATCTTGCTAGGCAGCGCAGCCACTATTACACAGAACACACAACACAAGCGCTTAACTTCAACTAAACGTTTATTGCAAAAAAAAAAAAAAAATTGTCCAGAATATGGCACAAAAACTTGTTCAGCTTCAAAAGAAATGAAAGGAAATGACACGCGATGATTTCGAGTGTGTTAGTGCACTCTCTATCGCGCTCACGCGGAAAGAACTGTTTTTTGGATGGGGTGATAGAGAATAACAGACAGTAATGTGCGGGACTGGCACGTGTGCTTTTTGTTGTCTACCTTTTACTATTCTTTTTCTCTGTTCACCCCCTTTATAAACTCTGACGTTTGCAATGAAAGTTCAATTGAAGTTAAGCGCTTGTGTTGTGAGGTCTGTGTAATAGTGGCTGCGCTTCCTAGCGAGATGGATCCTTACCAACTGGCCCGATACAATTGTTTATTTCGTCTCTCGGTAAAACTTCATCACCTCCTACGAGTGCACCCAAAAGTTGCGCCGGGGTCCAGCAGCCCAAGTCACCATGGCGTTACGCAAACAGAAGCCCTCAAAAACACCTTACAAGCGGCGGGCAAAAAGGTAAACACATAAATGAAATTGACACACCACAGGGTCGCAGCACGGCTGCTGCACACACACCGACTGAAGCTAGCCTACCTTTTCTCTGTCTACTCATAATGATACACACTTTTACCTTGAATTTGTCAAAGCTGAGCCATTTCTTCGTAATAACGACGCGCCGACGTTCCGTTCTTCCGCGCGCTAGACAACGGCAGCCACGTACGTACAAAACATGACAGCAAAAGAGGGTGCGGCCGGAGTACGTGGCCTGGAGTGGTCTCGTAGCCAAAGCAGACACGTTGGTGGTCCTGAGAAGGACCGTTTGTTGTTGCTTGCCTGTCGACCGAAGCGCAGGGAGCAGCCCAACTTAGGCGCGCTCACCGCGAATGCGCCGAGCCAGCTGGATGTCCTTTGGCATGATGGTGACGCGCTTAGCGTGGATGGCGCACAGGTTGGTGTCTTCGAAAAGACCAACGAGGTAGGCCTCGCTAGCTTCCTGTAGGGCCATCACGGCAGAACTCTGGAAACGGAGGTCCGTCTTGAAGTCCTGAGCGATTTCCCGCACCAGGCGCTGAAAGGGAAGCTTGCGGATCAGCAGTTCGGTCGACTTCTGGTATCGGCGAATTTCACGCAGGGCCACGGTTCCAGGCCTGTAACGGTGAGGTTTCTTCACCCCGCCTGTGGCAGGGGCACTCTTGCGAGCAGCCTTGGTAGCAAGCTGCTTACGCGGAGCCTTGCCTCCAGTACTCTTGCGCGCGGTTTGTTTAGTTCGGGCCATGCTGCGTGCGTCCGATCACCTCGACTGACGGAGCGAAACTGCGCTCCTGCCGGAGATCGGCAAAAGCGGCTTCGCCGCACGACCCATCTCTCTCCCTCCCATTGGCCGAAGCGTGAGAACCCGTCCGCGTGCGAGCGCGGAAGCGTACGCCAGGATGCTGGCTGGCGCTCATTTTCGGGCAACCGTGCAGTTCGCGGCTGCAAAGAGGTACACCGAAACGAAACCACTACCGCTGTACAATACAGCCTGCTGCGCATTTCTTTCGCCTTCCAGGCAACACATCAATCGACGCTGTAGCTCGTCGCTTCCCGAAGCGGCGCGACGGAGTGCGAGACGCCACCATTCACGCCAACAGCGCGCATCGCACTAGAGCGCCTCGCATCACCGAGGGCAAATGCGCACTGCCACGCCAAAAAAACTTGCTCCTTGCGTTGTCGCTTATTTGCGACCATTACGTAGATGGGCGAAGACGACGAGAGACCACCGGCAGTGTTGGTATATGCATACACGTCCGCGCAACGACAAGGAGTAAAACGCAACAAAACATTCTAACACAAACACCCCGTACATCCAACTGCCACTGAGCGCGCCTACTTGCTCAATCGCAGACAGTAACGGGACTCAATTTTATCTTCCTTTCCCTCTTAAGAATCACTCATACATACTTGCCAAACTACTAGGTGCGCTCAATGGCGGTTGGATGTACGGGGTGTTTGCGTTCGAATGTTTTGTTTCATTTTTACTCCTATTCCCTCGATATGTCGTCTCACTCTGGCTTCCCTCATGTCTCTTTCTCTACACTTTTATTCCCACCCTTTTAATCCCCCCTCACCCCCCATCCCTTGTGAGCTACCGCTGAGGTGTCGCATCCTGATGCAGACAGTTTCGGGGCTCACTTTCCTCTTCTTTTCCATCTTACACATCAGCAATCCCCCCCCCCCCCCCCAACCTCTAAGTGCTAAATATGTGGCACAAAAAGCAGGAAATGGACTCAATGAAAGGGTGAAAAATAATAATCATAATAGAAACGAAGATCAACACGCGCCTCAAAAAGCCCCATTCACTCCTCTTTCACATTTTCACGAGAAAATGAAGGTACACACATGGAGAACAATTTTTGTTATAGGTAGGCTTTGCCTGAGCAGAACCACTGTCGTGCGCCTTGGTTACACATTCGACACGCCTCGTCCTGTGCGGAGGTGGGTGGGAAACCAAGGGTGCACTTGAAAATGCAATGCTCGTGGGTTGGTGTCGCCATCTGACGGCAGGCTCACGCGAGCGCGCCTTGCTTTCGAATTTCCCGCGCTCGAACCTCTCGCGTTTACATCATGGGCTAGTCCCCCCCCCCCCCCCCCTCTCGCGTGGGCGGCGAAGCCAGCCTCCCTAGAGTGACCACCTCTGCCGGCGAAATGGAAACACTTGTTGCGTAGCTGTCCGTCCAAGTAAAGCTTTCACAACTGCAGTGTTCGCAGCACCAGTACAGTACATGAGTGCCACTTCTATCAAGTGCAGCTTCCCTCAGCACGCTGCATGGGCAGCGCTTATTGTGTACTTGCTTCTGACTTGCGCAGAAATTCTGTTTAAACATCCCCTTCCACTTTTCTTTCTTTTTTTTTGTATTTTGCAGCTCGGCAGCGCCAGGTGTGAAAAAAAAAAAAACAAACAAAAATTATTAGGCGTGACAATGTACACAATGTGTTATTGAATGGGGCACTTCTGAGTGCACAGCGGGCGCGGTAAACACGACCAACCTGTCACAATCAATTTTTTCATTTGTAAGTACACATCCCTTCTTCGTCTGGGTGCCCCACGGTAGAACATAGTGCGTTTTTATTTATTTTGACACAACGTGACGCGATCGTGTAGTGGGCATTCCAAAGAAAAAAGCGAGTTCGTGCTTCCTGAGCATAGTCGTGTCTCCAAGAATGCAGTGACCAGGGTAGAACGCTGCGCTCGGCTTCTTCCTTCGCGCGATAAGGTAACTAGGCGACGTTCGCTTGACGGGCCCGTTTTAGCAGCTTGGCTTGCAGGAAGGAGAGGAAGAACTCGCAGATGCGGCGATTGATTCGTGCATGCAGACCCAGGAGAAAGACGACGACGCGAACGAAATGCGGTGAACGTGACAAGTACCCAGCGCGATCAAGCTACTACTACACGAGGTGCTGCTCACCTGAGCGATGACGCAATGATATTGCAAAGAGGGACGGACGGGTATGGCGAACCGCTGGGATCACACTGCCGAAGCATCAAGTGGGTAGCCCTGAAGAGGGCTGTTGTGTTCTCGTTGGCTGGCTGCAGGCGACGCCGCTGGCTTCTTAGCCTCCGAATCCGTACAGGGTGCGGCCCTGACGCTTGAGGGCGTACACGACGTCCATGGCTGTCACGGTCTTCCTTTTGGCGTGCTCGGTGTAAGTGACGGCATCGCGGATCACGTTCTCGAGGAACACCTTGAGAACGCCGCGAGTTTCCTCGTAGATGAGGCCAGAGATGCGCTTGACACCGCCACGGCGCGCCAGACGACGGATGGCCGGCTTGGTTATGCCCTGGATGTTGTCACGCAACACCTTTCGATGACGCTTGGCGCCACCCTTCCCCAGCCCTTTGCCACCTTTGCCACGGCCAGACATGACGGCTTCCGAAGTTTCTGCTTCTGCTTCGAAACGCGCCCGGAAAGCGAATGGTGGTGGTAGTGGTTACAATGAAGAGGAAAAAGGCACCTAATTTCTGTCTGCCTTCAGGCGACACGGCGCAGTGCCTTATAGGGGTGGGGGGAAGGAGGGATAAAAAGAATAGAAGGAAAGTAGAAGCAGAAGAAGACAGCCAACGAGAGGAAAAAGAAGGAGATAGGAAAGTGGGGATCCGGTCGAAGCAGTCCAAGGGCGGGGTGCCACAATGCGAGAGCTACACGGCATCAGGAGACCGCGGAGGGCGAACCAGTCGGCGGGAGCTACGCTGAAGTCGGAGATCGCGAGGGCACAACCGTCCAGCTTGAAATCCTGCGAGCGAATCACGAATGCTCGACACGATCGAGTCGCGGTGTCGGCGCCGGCCCGCGAGACTGAGGAGGAAGGCGAACGGCGCACGCCGGTTGGTCGGCGGCCAGCTCGTCTCTCTCTCCCTCTTTTCTTCGCGAGGAGCGCGTTGGCCGCGCAGGTTGCTGCACTGACTATTTTTCTGCACTACAAGATTGAATATACACGGCAAACATGCTTTCGTTTGTTTGTTTGTTTTTAATTCTTTTCTCGTTACTGTTGCTAAGTTTCTTGCCCATTCATTCACGCACCCTTCACTGCTGCAAAATGGCGTATCAGTCGTATCAGCTGCCCCAGCGGCAAGGAGACATCAAACCGAGTAAGCGACAATTCATGTACGCGTACGTACAAGCCCAGCGGATACAACGCGTTCGCTAAAAAACGTTTCATCGTGTCCACTGAACATGACACACGCAATATTTGTCAAAACTCACAGCTGCAACAGCTCACCTGTGTGCCGCACGTAAATAAACTGCACACTTAACACTTTGCGACTACTCGTCCCCGGCGTGTGCCCCCCCCCCCTCTTTTTTTTTTTTCTTTTCTATGTTCTCGCTTTCTCTCTAATCACATCAATGCCTCATTTGCACGCACGAAACCCGTTTCACGGCGTCACTTTGACGCCATCCTTGTCGCCAAACCAAGGGACTAACACACGCGGTCCGGGCACGGCCTCATGGCCGGAAATTTCTAAACAAAGCGTGCTCGCGTTGTTGTGGACGCCGGCACGTGAAATTCGGCAAAGTAACAGCACCTTTGGCTGGCTACGCGTGTCTCAAATTTTACTGTGGCAGCTCCACTACATATCGCGATACGGCAGTTTCACCGAAGCCACGCAACGCGACCGCGCTCATTTCAGCATTCACGGGGACGGCAGAGAGTGAGAGCGCACCTCCTCTCGGGCGCGCCTCTCCTCCCGTAAACACGGACTGTCAAGCGGTCCGGTCGCAGCGAAGTTTCCCCATCTCCTTGCGGGGTGGTTCAACACCTGCCCGTTTCAAGTGCACGGTTGCACTGTGAGGAACCCTGCAAGGGTCACGCAATTACAGGCAAAACAGCCCTAACTCTAAAGCGCCTTACATAGGACGAGATTGGAGCGTAAAATGCACCACCCTTTATGCATTCTTTCTTCTTTACAGCGTTGGAAGAGTGTTCGTTCGCTGCATGTTTTACGCATGCGTACTTTCGCTTACATAATACCTTCGGAGGCTGACAACCTGTTAAGTAATCTATCAACGACTATCCGGACGGCATCAGCTGTGCAAAGAAGATTTGCAGTTGGCCTTCCAGAGCCGTCCAGAGCACACAAAGTAGGTCTACACATCGTGGCAACCAATATTTCGAAAAAAGTGAATTGCGTAGTATTATAAAGAATACAACTTTCAGAATGAGCAAAACTGCTTGGTTTGACCAAAGTACAAAGAGGTGCGATTTATACCACATCGATCCATTTATTGAATTAAAAATTACGCTGGCATTAGATAGAATATCGGAAACTCTAATTGACCGATTGAGGCTAGGCACGGCATACACAAAAACATTTGTTTTTTTTTTTTCTTTGCACAGACACGGCAGAGCTGAAAGTCCCGAATGCGAATGCGGATTGATAGATGAAGACGTATGTCACCTTCTCGTAGACTGTCCACATCACGAGACGCCGTCTTAAGTCCGAACAGTTGGCATTAGACCGCAGACCGTTTAACATGAAGAAACTTCTGGGTCCGTGGCCTACTCGAGTTTTACAGTCGCACGCTTTAAAAGCATCAACACGTTCTTTACAAGACAGCGGGATTGCTGATAAGTATTAAGAAATAACGAACTTTCATTTGTAACAAATGTACTTATTATGTACAGTATCACGTGACTCTCATCATGTGTGTGTTGTGAAATGAATGACGTGTCGACAATTATGTACACACGAGCGAATGCATCTTTATACGGACCAGACGTGTGCTCTACTGTTTTGTGCTGGTGGACCGAATATTATCGAGGGACATTATATCAGAGACTTCATTCATTGACTTTCGAACATTTACTTACCATTGTGTTCTGATATGTGCGTATAAGTGTAAGTGTGTCTTTGCATATCTCTGCCCGAGTTTTCTACTTTCCATGCACTGCTTTGTACGTTTTGCTTCAAGATACGTGTTCAAGTTTAACTCAACGGCCAAGGAGTAGCCGGCGCCATAATGGTGCGCCGACATCTCCTTACATATCATATCAATAAGAAAAAAAGATGCGCGCCAATGCCCATCTATTGTATTCCCTTCTCACGTGCCCCAATACCAAACTGCGCGTGCCATTTCTGTGGTGCAAGTGTGTTTAAGTAGTCGCAGTTTCATCTTTCACAATCATGAGGGTTCCCATATTGAAAGTATTCCTTCCCCGAACTTGTGGCAGGGACGCACGATGCGAAATTACAAAATGATCGCGCTTGAAAGCTTCATACAAATGCACTGTCGACCCGCCGAACATAGTCAGTAATCTAAAACAAAGCGGAAATAAACGGTGCGTCCGCTCATTCATTTAAGGTAAGTTTCCCACCACATTCCGAATGGAACGTACCACTCATTTGTGCCTAGCACAGGCGCATTTGTTCTTTCGAAGAGAACACAGTGTTCCGCTACACCGTGTGATTATGTAAACGTCAAGCCGAGCAGTGTCGTTTGCTGGCCGGCCTGGCTATGTTTCTTTCGGCGACGCGCAAACGGAGCACTCGGTGCGAAAACGGGAAATGCCCATACCTCGTGTCGACCGCCTTTCTTTACTGGATTTCGTACTTCTTTGTGCACTATATAAATCACCTGCGTGGTACCCCTGTCATGCGTACGCACAGTTTTGTTTTTTCCTTCACTCGGGCTGTCGATACTTTGCTTTCGGACAATAATTAGCATGCAGTCCGCCGCCACGCTTTTCTGCTTCTACAGCTATTGTCACATGCGTCTATATATTTCTCCCCTATCTTTTCTTGCATCAATGCTTCCGCACATTTTTCACCGCGCCACGCACTTTAAGCTACATTCACTCCTCCTACAGTCTCGAAACGGGCCTGCCCTGCGCTCTCAAGAAATAAATGCCCCAATTTCGTAAACAAATGAATGGCGTGGCAGAGAAGGAACTCTGCGCTGTCTGATGAATGTGGCTGTACCCTTCACATCGGGCGGCAGCTATCACCACCTAGCCATAATGCTGACCTAACAAACAGCTACATTTATCTTGTTTTTTTTCTCTCTTTAAATAGTGAAGTATAGGACCGCGGTGCTTTGCAGTGAATGGTTTAGTTTTCACTCTTGCCTTGACTTTAGCCACCAATAAGATAACCACCTTCTAGTTAATTCTACCCGCCTAAAGTCTATTTTGCCCTCCCCCGTCTCTAAACCCCGGTGCTTTTGAAAAACTCTGCGCCATCATTCTAAACTATAAGGTGAAGCCCTTTACATAGCATTATCAAGTGTTCGGCAGTTTCCTTCTCTCCGCATGCACTGCATACCGTGTATACCCCTTCATATTTGGCCCGACATGTCGGAGTTGCTCGGGCAAGCGCTGACGCGAGTTTCCTATTCTATCATTTCCCAAGAGCTGAACACACTCGAGTTCATGTTACCTTTTTTTGAGAGAAGCGGCCACCTTCCCCCTGTTTTTTTTTTTTTTTTTAATTACCACGCTCCTGGTTTTGTTTTCCCTCCATTACCGTACTTGTGGCACTTTTCTCCGCGCACTCGGTCTTCTCTAATTTACCTGTTCAACCTCCCCGAGCACACACGTCGAGCGCGGCACACCAACGCTCCTGCTAGCGGTGTTCAACAGAGAGAAGAGGATGGATTCGGAGCCGAATCTCTCAGCACAACCCCTATGCCGACGCAGACAATTTGGGTGGCTCTGAGAAGAGCCGTTGATTTGTCGTTGCTCGCTGTGGCCCACGACGCACGCCTACTTGGAGCTGGTGTACTTGGTGACGGCTTTTGTACCCTCGGACACCGCGTGCTTGGCCAGCTCTCCGGGCAGCAGCAGGCGCACCGCGGTCTGGATCTCCCGGCTCGTGATGGTCGAGCGCTTGTTGTAGTGAGCAAGGCGTGACGACTCGGCGGCGATACGCTCGAAGATGTCGTTCACGAAGCTGTTCATGATGGACATGGCCTTGCTGGAGACACCAGTGTCGGGGTGCACCTGCTTCAGCACCTTATAGATGTAGATGGAGAAGCTCTCCTTCCTGCGGCGCTTCTTCTTCTTCTTGTCCGTGGCGCGCACATTCTTCTGCGCCTTGCCGGCCTTCTTGACGGCTTTGCCAGACGGTTGGGGAGGCATGATTTCACACAACACGCACGCGAGACCAGAGTCGAATGCGCGTGTCCCCCCGTCTCGCCGCGCTTAAATATGAGCGAGGGGTGTTGACGAGATCAGCACAACGCGCGCGCCCCATTGGTTCGCACGGCTTCTCTCTCTCACACTCTCATCCGTTCCCCGCGAGCGGCGGCGCGCGATGGTGGCAACGGAAACCATTCGAGCACGGCTCTCATCTCAGAAGGCAGCAGCTTTCTTGTTTTCGGCAACCGGCGTCGTACCAAGCGAAAAGCAACACCATGTCCGGACGTGGCAAGGGCGGCAAGGCGAAAGGCAAGAGCAAGACCCGTTCTAGCCGCGCGGGGCTTCAGTTCCCCGTGGGCCGTATTCACCGCCTCCTACGCAAGGGAAACTACGCCGAGCGCGTCGGAGCTGGCGCTCCGGTCTACCTGGCTGCCGTACTCGAGTACCTGGCCGCCGAGGTGCTCGAGCTGGCGGGCAACGCCGCTCGTGACAACAAGAAGACCCGGATCATCCCCCGTCACTTGCAGCTCGCCATCCGCAACGACGAGGAGCTGAACAAACTGCTTTCCGGCGTCACCATCGCGCAGGGCGGTGTGTTGCCCAACATTCAAGCCGTGCTTCTTCCAAAGAAGACGGAGAAGAAGGCGTAAGCGAGCACCCCTTCCGCGCGCTCGCCGCATTCCCCAAACGGTCCTTCTAAGGACCACCCAAACAGGTGACGCGGCCGTGTTTCGCTTCGCAGTCACGATGGCTCTGTTCGTACCCTCAAGCGTGTTTGTTTTTCTATACTTTATATATATTTCCTCGCGACATCAGTTAGCCACAAGTGCGCGACGCCAAATGCTGCAAAGAGACAACCAAATCACGCAGCTCGGCACCGAAAAAGACAGAAAAGAGCATGTAAGCGTTGTCATTTCTCATTAAAAAAAAAAAAAAAAAAAGCTCCACACGTAACCGTCTATCCTTACGATGACACCTGAACGGGTCAGCACAGGGACAGAGTAAATTTAATACCTTTGAATAGAAAAACAAACGTAAGGTAAAAAAAAAAAGAGAGAGAGAGAGAGAGAACCCGCCGTTAGCGCATTCCATTTGGTGCTTCTAACACAATTTATTTCGTCTATCTTGCTAGGCAGCGCAGCCACTATTACACAGAACACACAACACAAGCGCTTAACTTCAACTAAACGTTTATTGCAAAAAAAAAAAAAAAATTGTCCAGAATATGGCACAAAAACTTGTTCAGCTTCAAAAGAAATGAAAGGAAATGACACGCGATGATTTCGAGTGTGTTAGTGCACTCTCTATCGCGCTCACGCGGAAAGAACTGTTTTTTGGATGGGGTGATAGAGAATAACAGACAGTAATGTGCGGGACTGGCACGTGTGCTTTTTGTTGTCTACCTTTTACTATTCTTTTTCTCTGTTCACCCCCTTTATAAACTCTGACGTTTGCAATGAAAGTTCAGTTGAAGTTAAGCGCTTGTGTTGTGAGGTCTGTGTAATAGTGGCTGCGCTTCCTAGCGAGATGGATCCTTACCAACTGGCCCGATACAATTGTTTATTTCGTCTCTCGGTAAAACTTCATCACCTCCTACGAGTGCACCCAAAAGTTGCGCCGGGGTCCAGCAGCCCAAGTCACCATGGCGTTACGCAAACAGAAGCCCTCAAAAACACCTTACAAGCGGCGGGCAAAAAGGTAAACACATAAATGAAATTGACACACCACAGGGTCGCAGCACGGCTGCTGCACACACACCGACTGAAGCTAGCCTACCTTTTCTCTGTCTACTCATAATGATACACACTTTTACCTTGAATTTGTCAAAGCTGAGCCATTTCTTCGTAATAACGACGCGCCGACGTTCCGTTCTTCCGCGCGCTAGACAACGGCAGCCACGTACGTACAAAACATGACAGCAAAAGAGGGTGCGGCCGGAGTACGTGGCCTGGAGTGGTCTCGTAGCCAAAGCAGACACGTTGGTGGTCCTGAGAAGGACCGTTTGTTGTTGCTTGCCTGTCGACCGAAGCGCAGGGAGCAGCCCAACTTAGGCGCGCTCACCGCGAATGCGCCGAGCCAGCTGGATGTCCTTTGGCATGATGGTGACGCGCTTAGCGTGGATGGCGCACAGGTTGGTGTCTTCGAAAAGACCAACGAGGTAGGCCTCGCTAGCTTCCTGTAGGGCCATCACGGCAGAACTCTGGAAACGGAGGTCCGTCTTGAAGTCCTGAGCGATTTCCCGCACCAGGCGCTGAAAGGGAAGCTTGCGGATCAGCAGTTCGGTCGACTTCTGGTATCGGCGAATTTCACGCAGGGCCACGGTTCCAGGCCTGTAACGGTGAGGTTTCTTCACCCCGCCTGTGGCAGGGGCACTCTTGCGAGCAGCCTTGGTAGCAAGCTGCTTACGCGGAGCCTTGCCTCCAGTACTCTTGCGCGCGGTTTGTTTAGTTCGGGCCATGCTGCGTGCGTCCGATCACCTCGACTGACGGAGCGAAACTGCGCTCCTGCCGGAGATCGGCAAAAGCGGCTTCGCCGCACGACCCATCTCTCTCCCTCCCATTGGCCGAAGCGTGAGAACCCGTCCGCGTGCGAGCGCGGAAGCGTACGCCAGGATGCTGGCTGGCGCTCATTTTCGGGCAACCGTGCAGTTCGCGGCTGCAAAGAGGTACACCGAAACGAAACCACTACCGCTGTACAATACAGCCTGCTGCGCATTTCTTTCGCCTTCCAGGCAACACATCAATCGACGCTGTAGCTCGTCGCTTCCCGAAGCGGCGCGACGGAGTGCGAGACGCCACCATTCACGCCAACAGCGCGCATCGCACTAGAGCGCCTCGCATCACCGAGGGCAAATGCGCACTGCCACGCCAAAAAAACTTGCTCCTTGCGTTGTCGCTTATTTGCGACCATTACGTAGATGGGCGAAGACGACGAGAGACCACCGGCAGTGTTGGTATATGCATACACGTCCGCGCAACGACAAGGAGTAAAACGCAACAAAACATTCTAACACAAACACCCCGTACATCCAACTGCCACTGAGCGCGCCTACTTGCTCAATCGCAGACAGTAACGGGACTCAATTTTATCTTCCTTTCCCTCTTAAGAATCACTCATACATACTTGCCAAACTACTAGGTGCGCTCAATGGCGGTTGGATGTACGGGGTGTTTGCGTTCGAATGTTTTGTTTCATTTTTACTCCTATTCCCTCGATATGTCGTCTCACTCTGGCTTCCCTCATGTCTCTTTCTCTACACTTTTATTCCCACCCTTTTAATCCCCCCTCACCCCCCATCCCTTGTGAGCTACCGCTGAGGTGTCGCATCCTGATGCAGACAGTTTCGGGGCTCACTTTCCTCTTCTTTTCCATCTTACACATCAGCAATCCCCCCCCCCCCCCCAACCTCTAAGTGCTAAATATGTGGCACAAAAAGCAGGAAATGGACTCAATGAAAGGGTGAAAAATAATAATCATAATAGAAACGAAGATCAACACGCGCCTCAAAAAGCCCCATTCACTCCTCTTTCACATTTTCACGAGAAAATGAAGGTACACACATGGAGAACAATTTTTGTTATAGGTAGGCTTTGCCTGAGCAGAACCACTGTCGTGCGCCTTGGTTACACATTCGACACGCCTCGTCCTGTGCGGAGGTGGGTGGGAAACCAAGGGTGCACTTGAAAATGCAATGCTCGTGGGTTGGTGTCGCCATCTGACGGCAGGCTCACGCGAGCGCGCCTTGCTTTCGAATTTCCCGCGCTCGAACCTCTCGCGTTTACATCATGGGCTAGTCCCCCCCCCCCCCCCCCTCTCGCGTGGGCGGCGAAGCCAGCCTCCCTAGAGTGACCACCTCTGCCGGCGAAATGGAAACACTTGTTGCGTAGCTGTCCGTCCAAGTAAAGCTTTCACAACTGCAGTGTTCGCAGCACCAGTACAGTACATGAGTGCCACTTCTATCAAGTGCAGCTTCCCTCAGCACGCTGCATGGGCAGCGCTTATTGTGTACTTGCTTCTGACTTGCGCAGAAATTCTGTTTAAACATCCCCTTCCACTTTTCTTTCTTTTTTTTTGTATTTTGCAGCTCGGCAGCGCCAGGTGTGAAAAAAAAAAACAAACAAAAATTATTAGGCGTGACAATGTACACAATGTGTTATTGAATGGGGCACTTCTGAGTGCACAGCGGGCGCGGTAAACACGACCAACCTGTCACAATCAATTTTTTCATTTGTAAGTACACATCCCTTCTTCGTCTGGGTGCCCCACGGTAGAACATAGTGCGTTTTTATTTATTTTGACACAACGTGACGCGATCGTGTAGTGGGCATTCCAAAGAAAAAAGCGAGTTCGTGCTTCCTGAGCATAGTCGTGTCTCCAAGAATGCAGTGACCAGGGTAGAACGCTGCGCTCGGCTTCTTCCTTCGCGCGATAAGGTAACTAGGCGACGTTCGCTTGACGGGCCCGTTTTAGCAGTTTGGCTTGCAGGAAGGAGAGGAAGAACTCGCAGATGCGGCGATTGATTCGTGCATGCAGACCCAGGAGAAAGACGACGACGCGAACGAAATGCGGTGAACGTGACAAGTACCCAGCGCGATCAAGCTACTACTACACGAGGTGCTGCTCACCTGAGCGATGACGCAATGATATTGCAAAGAGGGACGGACGGGTATGGCGAACCGCTGGGATCACACTGCCGAAGCATCAAGTGGGTAGCCCTGAAGAGGGCTGTTGTGTTCTCGTTGGCTGGCTGCAGGCGACGCCGCTGGCTTCTTAGCCTCCGAATCCGTACAGGGTGCGGCCCTGACGCTTGAGGGCGTACACGACGTCCATGGCTGTCACGGTCTTCCTTTTGGCGTGCTCGGTGTAAGTGACGGCATCGCGGATCACGTTCTCGAGGAACACCTTGAGAACGCCGCGAGTTTCCTCGTAGATGAGGCCAGAGATGCGCTTGACACCGCCACGGCGCGCCAGACGACGGATGGCCGGCTTGGTTATGCCCTGGATGTTGTCACGCAACACCTTTCGATGACGCTTGGCGCCACCCTTCCCCAGCCCTTTGCCACCTTTGCCACGGCCAGACATGACGGCTTCCGAAGTTTCTGCTTCTGCTTCGAAACGCGCCCGGAAAGCGAATGCTCGACACGATCGAGTCGCGGTGTCGGCGCCGGCCCGCGAGACTGAGGAGGAAGGCGAACGGCGCACGCCGGTTGGTCGGCGGCCAGCTCGTCTCTCTCTCCCTCTTTTCTTCGCGAGGAGCGCGTTGGCCGCGCAGGTTGCTGCACTGACTATTTTTCTGCACTACAAGATTGAATATACACGGCAAACATGCTTTCGTTTGTTTGTTTGTTTTTAATTCTTTTCTCGTTACTGTTGCTAAGTTTCTTGCCCATTCATTCACGCACCCTTCACTGCTGCAAAATGGCGTATCAGTCGTATCAGCTGCCCCAGCGGCAAGGAGACATCAAACCGAGTAAGCGACAATTCATGTACGCGTACGTACAAGCCCAGCGGATACAACGCGTTCGCTAAAAAACGTTTCATCGTGTCCACTGAACATGACACACGCAATATTTGTCAAAACTCACAGCTGCAACAGCTCACCTGTGTGCCGCACGTAAATAAACTGCACACTTAACACTTTGCGACTACTCGTCCCCGGCGTGTGCCCCCCCCCCCCTCTTTTTTTTTTTCTTTTCTATGTTCTCGCTTTCTCTCTAATCACATCAATGCCTCATTTGCACGCACGAAACCCGTTTCACGGCGTCACTTTGACGCCATCCTTGTCGCCAAACCAAGGGACTAACACACGCGGTCCGGGCACGGCCTCATGGCCGGAAATTTCTAAACAAAGCGTGCTCGCGTTGTTGTGGACGCCGGCACGTGAAATTCGGCAAAGTAACAGCACCTTTGGCTGGCTACGCGTGTCTCAAATTTTACTGTGGCAGCTCCACTACATATCGCGATACGGCAGTTTCACCGAAGCCACGCAACGCGACCGCGCTCATTTCAGCATTCACGGGGACGGCAGAGAGTGAGAGCGCACCTCCTCTCGGGCGCGCCTCTCCTCCCGTAAACACGGACTGTCAAGCGGTCCGGTCGCAGCGAAGTTTCCCCATCTCCTTGCGGGGTGGTTCAACACCTGCCCGTTTCAAGTGCACGGTTGCACTGTGAGGAACCCTGCAAGGGTCACGCAATTACAGGCAAAACAGCCCTAACTCTAAAGCGCCTTACATAGGACGAGATTGGAGCGTAAAATGCACCACCCTTTATGCATTCTTTCTTCTTTACAGCGTTGGAAGAGTGTTCGTTCGCTGCATGTTTTACGCATGCGTACTTTCGCTTACATAATACCTTCGGAGGCTGACAACCTGTTAAGTAATCTATCAACGACTATCCGGACGGCATCAGCTGTGCAAAGAAGATTTGCAGTTGGCCTTCCAGAGCCGTCCAGAGCACACAAAGTAGGTCTACACATCGTGGCAACCAATATTTCGAAAAAAGTGAATTGCGTAGTATTATAAAGAATACAACTTTCAGAATGAGCAAAACTGCTTGGTTTGACCAAAGTACAAAGAGGTGCGATTTATACCACATCGATCCATTTATTGAATTAAAAATTACGCTGGCATTAGATAGAATATCGGAAACTCTAATTGACCGATTGAGGCTAGGCACGGCATACACAAAAACATTTGTTTTTTTTTTTCTTTGCACAGACACGGCAGAGCTGAAAGTCCCGAATGCGAATGCGGATTGATAGATGAAGACGTATGTCACCTTCTCGTAGACTGTCCACATCACGAGACGCCGTCTTAAGTCCGAACAGTTGGCATTAGACCGCAGACCGTTTAACATGAAGAAACTTCTGGGTCCGTGGCCTACTCGAGTTTTACAGTCGCACGCTTTAAAAGCATCAACACGTTCTTTACAAGACAGCGGGATTGCTGATAAGTATTAAGAAATAACGAACTTTCATTTGTAACAAATGTACTTATTATGTACAGTATCACGTGACTCTCATCATGTGTGTGTTGTGAAATGAATGACGTGTCGACAATTATGTACACACGAGCGAATGCATCTTTATACGGACCAGACGTGTGCTCTACTGTTTTGTGCTGGTGGACCGAATATTATCGAGGGACATTATATCAGAGACTTCATTCATTGACTTTCGAACATTTACTTACCATTGTGTTCTGATATGTGCGTATAAGTGTAAGTGTGTCTTTGCATATCTCTGCCCGAGTTTTCTACTTTCCATGCACTGCTTTGTACGTTTTGCTTCAAGATACGTGTTCAAGTTTAACTCAACGGCCAAGGAGTAGCCGGCGCCATAATGGTGCGCCGACATCTCCTTACATATCATATCAATAAGAAAAAAAGATGCGCGCCAATGCCCATCTATTGTATTCCCTTCTCACGTGCCCCAATACCAAACTGCGCGTGCCATTTCTGTGGTGCAAGTGTGTTTAAGTAGTCGCAGTTTCATCTTTCACAATCATGAGGGTTCCCATATTGAAAGTATTCCTTCCCCGAACTTGTGGCAGGGACGCACGATGCGAAATTACAAAATGATCGCGCTTGAAAGCTTCATACAAATGCACTGTCGACCCGCCGAACATAGTCAGTAATCTAAAACAAAGCGGAAATAAACGGTGCGTCCGCTCATTCATTTAAGGTAAGTTTCCCACCACATTCCGAATGGAACGTACCACTCATTTGTGCCTAGCACAGGCGCATTTGTTCTTTCGAAGAGAACACAGTGTTCCGCTACACCGTGTGATTATGTAAACGTCAAGCCGAGCAGTGTCGTTTGCTGGCCGGCCTGGCTATGTTTCTTTCGGCGACGCGCAAACGGAGCACTCGGTGCGAAAACGGGAAATGCCCATACCTCGTGTCGACCGCCTTTCTTTACTGGATTTCGTACTTCTTTGTGCACTATATAAATCACCTGCGTGGTACCCCTGTCATGCGTACGCACAGTTTTGTTTTTTCCTTCACTCGGGCTGTCGATACTTTGCTTT
Organism: Rhipicephalus microplus; assembly: GCF_043290135.1. Classification (NCBI taxonomy): domain Eukaryota; kingdom Metazoa; phylum Arthropoda; class Arachnida; order Ixodida; family Ixodidae; genus Rhipicephalus; species Rhipicephalus microplus. Next base: position 45,611 of record NW_027465016.1, read on the forward strand.
CGGACAATAATTAGCATGCAGTCCGCCGCCACGCTTTTCTGCTTCTACAGCTATTGTCACATGCGTCTATATATTTCTCCCCTATCTTTTCTTGCATCAATGCTTCCGCACATTTTTCACCGCGCCACGCACTTTAAGCTACATTCACTCCTCCTACAGTCTCGAAACGGGCCTGCCCTGCGCTCTCAAGAAATAAATGCCCCAATTTCGTAAACAAATGAATGGCGTGGCAGAGAAGGAACTCTGCGCTGTCTGATGAATGTGGCTGTACCCTTCACATCGGGCGGCAGCTATCACCACCTAGCCATAATGCTGACCTAACAAACAGCTACATTTATCTTGTTTTTTTTCTCTCTTTAAATAGTGAAGTATAGGACCGCGGTGCTTTGCAGTGAATGGTTTAGTTTTCACTCTTGCCTTGACTTTAGCCACCAATAAGATAACCACCTTCTAGTTAATTCTACCCGCCTAAAGTCTATTTTGCCCTCCCCCGTCTCTAAACCCCGGTGCTTTTGAAAAACTCTGCGCCATCATTCTAAACTATAAGGTGAAGCCCTTTACATAGCATTATCAAGTGTTCGGCAGTTTCCTTCTCTCCGCATGCACTGCATACCGTGTATACCCCTTCATATTTGGCCCGACATGTCGGAGTTGCTCGGGCAAGCGCTGACGCGAGTTTCCTATTCTATCATTTCCCAAGAGCTGAACACACTCGAGTTCATGTTACCTTTTTTTGAGAGAAGCGGCCACCTTCCCCCTGTTTTTTTTTTTTTTTTTAATTACCACGCTCCTGGTTTTGTTTTCCCTCCATTACCGTACTTGTGGCACTTTTCTCCGCGCACTCGGTCTTCTCTAATTTACCTGTTCAACCTCCCCGAGCACACACGTCGAGCGCGGCACACCAACGCTCCTGCTAGCGGTGTTCAACAGAGAGAAGAGGATGGATTCGGAGCCGAATCTCTCAGCACAACCCCTATGCCGACGCAGACAATTTGGGTGGCTCTGAGAAGAGCCGTTGATTTGTCGTTGCTCGCTGTGGCCCACGACGCACGCCTACTTGGAGCTGGTGTACTTGGTGACGGCTTTTGTACCCTCGGACACCGCGTGCTTGGCCAGCTCTCCGGGCAGCAGCAGGCGCACCGCGGTCTGGATCTCCCGGCTCGTGATGGTCGAGCGCTTGTTGTAGTGAGCAAGGCGTGACGACTCGGCGGCGATACGCTCGAAGATGTCGTTCACGAAGCTGTTCATGATGGACATGGCCTTGCTGGAGACACCAGTGTCGGGGTGCACCTGCTTCAGCACCTTATAGATGTAGATGGAGAAGCTCTCCTTCCTGCGGCGCTTCTTCTTCTTCTTGTCCGTGGCGCGCACATTCTTCTGCGCCTTGCCGGCCTTCTTGACGGCTTTGCCAGACGGTTGGGGAGGCATGATTTCACACAACACGCACGCGAGACCAGAGTCGAATGCGCGTGTCCCCCCGTCTCGCCGCGCTTAAATATGAGCGAGGGGTGTTGACGAGATCAGCACAACGCGCGCGCCCCATTGGTTCGCACGGCTTCTCTCTCTCACACTCTCATCCGTTCCCCGCGAGCGGCGGCGCGCGATGGTGGCAACGGAAACCATTCGAGCACGGCTCTCATCTCAGAAGGCAGCAGCTTTCTTGTTTTCGGCAACCGGCGTCGTACCAAGCGAAAAGCAACACCATGTCCGGACGTGGCAAGGGCGGCAAGGCGAAAGGCAAGAGCAAGACCCGTTCTAGCCGCGCGGGGCTTCAGTTCCCCGTGGGCCGTATTCACCGCCTCCTACGCAAGGGAAACTACGCCGAGCGCGTCGGAGCTGGCGCTCCGGTCTACCTGGCTGCCGTACTCGAGTACCTGGCCGCCGAGGTGCTCGAGCTGGCGGGCAACGCCGCTCGTGACAACAAGAAGACCCGGATCATCCCCCGTCACTTGCAGCTCGCCATCCGCAACGACGAGGAGCTGAACAAACTGCTTTCCGGCGTCACCATCGCGCAGGGCGGTGTGTTGCCCAACATTCAAGCCGTGCTTCTTCCAAAGAAGACGGAGAAGAAGGCGTAAGCGAGCACCCCTTCCGCGCGCTCGCCGCATTCCCCAAACGGTCCTTCTAAGGACCACCCAAACAGGTGACGCGGCCGTGTTTCGCTTCGCAGTCACGATGGCTCTGTTCGTACCCTCAAGCGTGTTTGTTTTTCTATACTTTATATATATTTCCTCGCGACATCAGTTAGCCACAAGTGCGCGACGCCAAATGCTGCAAAGAGACAACCAAATCACGCAGCTCGGCACCGAAAAAGACAGAAAAGAGCATGTAAGCGTTGTCATTTCTCATTAAAAAAAAAAAAAAAAAAGCTCCACACGTAACCGTCTATCCTTACGATGACACCTGAACGGGTCAGCACAGGGACAGAGTAAATTTAATACCTTTGAATAGAAAAACAAACGTAAGGTAAAAAAAAAAAGAGAGAGAGAGAGAGAGAACCCGCCGTTAGCGCATTCCATTTGGTGCTTCTAACACAATTTATTTCGTCTATCTTGCTAGGCAGCGCAGCCACTATTACACAGAACACACAACACAAGCGCTTAACTTCAACTAAACGTTTATTGCAAAAAAAAAAAAATTGTCCAGAATATGGCACAAAAACTTGTTCAGCTTCAAAAGAAATGAAAGGAAATGACACGCGATGATTTCGAGTGTGTTAGTGCACTCTCTATCGCGCTCACGCGGAAAGAACTGTTTTTTGGATGGGGTGATAGAGAATAACAGACAGTAATGTGCGGGACTGGCACGTGTGCTTTTTGTTGTCTACCTTTTACTATTCTTTTTCTCTGTTCACCCCCTTTATAAACTCTGACGTTTGCAATGAAAGTTCAGTTGAAGTTAAGCGCTTGTGTTGTGAGGTCTGTGTAATAGTGGCTGCGCTTCCTAGCGAGATGGATCCTTACCAACTGGCCCGATACAATTGTTTATTTCGTCTCTCGGTAAAACTTCATCACCTCCTACGAGTGCACCCAAAAGTTGCGCCGGGGTCCAGCAGCCCAAGTCACCATGGCGTTACGCAAACAGAAGCCCTCAAAAACACCTTACAAGCGGCGGGCAAAAAGGTAAACACATAAATGAAATTGACACACCACAGGGTCGCAGCACGGCTGCTGCACACACACCGACTGAAGCTAGCCTACCTTTTCTCTGTCTACTCATAATGATACACACTTTTACCTTGAATTTGTCAAAGCTGAGCCATTTCTTCGTAATAACGACGCGCCGACGTTCCGTTCTTCCGCGCGCTAGACAACGGCAGCCACGTACGTACAAAACATGACAGCAAAAGAGGGTGCGGCCGGAGTACGTGGCCTGGAGTGGTCTCGTAGCCAAAGCAGACACGTTGGTGGTCCTGAGAAGGACCGTTTGTTGTTGCTTGCCTGTCGACCGAAGCGCAGGGAGCAGCCCAACTTAGGCGCGCTAACCGCGAATGCGCCGAGCCAGCTGGATGTCCTTTGGCATGATGGTGACGCGCTTAGCGTGGATGGCGCACAGGTTGGTGTCTTCGAAAAGACCAACGAGGTAGGCCTCGCTAGCTTCCTGTAGGGCCATCACGGCAGAACTCTGGAAACGGAGGTCCGTCTTGAAGTCCTGAGCGATTTCCCGCACCAGGCGCTGAAAGGGAAGCTTGCGGATCAGCAGTTCGGTCGACTTCTGGTATCGGCGAATTTCACGCAGGGCCACGGTTCCAGGCCTGTAACGGTGAGGTTTCTTCACCCCGCCTGTGGCAGGGGCACTCTTGCGAGCAGCCTTGGTAGCAAGCTGCTTACGCGGAGCCTTGCCTCCAGTACTCTTGCGCGCGGTTTGTTTAGTTCGGGCCATGCTGCGTGCGTCCGATCACCTCGACTGACGGAGCGAAACTGCGCTCCTGCCGGAGATCGGCAAAAGCGGCTTCGCCGCACGACCCATCTCTCTCCCTCCCATTGGCCGAAGCGTGAGAACCCGTCCGCGTGCGAGCGCGGAAGCGTACGCCAGGATGCTGGCTGGCGCTCATTTTCGGGCAACCGTGCAGTTCGCGGCTGCAAAGAGGTACACCGAAACGAAACCACTACCGCTGTACAATACAGCCTGCTGCGCATTTCTTTCGCCTTCCAGGCAACACATCAATCGACGCTGTAGCTCGTCGCTTCCCGAAGCGGCGCGACGGAGTGCGAGACGCCACCATTCACGCCAACAGCGCGCATCGCACTAGAGCGCCTCGCATCACCGAGGGCAAATGCGCACTGCCACGCCAAAAAAACTTGCTCCTTGCGTTGTCGCTTATTTGCGACCATTACGTAGATGGGCGAAGACGACGAGAGACCACCGGCAGTGTTGGTATATGCATACACGTCCGCGCAACGACAAGGAGTAAAACGCAACAAAACATTCTAACACAAACACCCCGTACATCCAACTGCCACTGAGCGCGCCTACTTGCTCAATCGCAGACAGTAACGGGACTCAATTTTATCTTCCTTTCCCTCTTAAGAATCACTCATACATACTTGCCAAACTACTAGGTGCGCTCAATGGCGGTTGGATGTACGGGGTGTTTGCGTTCGAATGTTTTGTTTCATTTTTACTCCTATTCCCTCGATATGTCGTCTCACTCTGGCTTCCCTCATGTCTCTTTCTCTACACTTTTATTCCCACCCTTTTAATCCCCCCTCACCCCCCATCCCTTGTGAGCTACCGCTGAGGTGTCGCATCCTGATGCAGACAGTTTCGGGGCTCACTTTCCTCTTCTTTTCCATCTTACACATCAGCAATCCCCCCCCCCCCCCCCCCAACCTCTAAGTGCTAAATATGTGGCACAAAAAGCAGGAAATGGACTCAATGAAAGGGTGAAAAATAATAATCATAATAGAAACGAAGATCAACACGCGCCTCAAAAAGCCCCATTCACTCCTCTTTCACATTTTCACGAGAAAATGAAGGTACACACATGGAGAACAATTTTTGTTATAGGTAGGCTTTGCCTGAGCAGAACCACTGTCGTGCGCCTTGGTTACACATTCGACACGCCTCGTCCTGTGCGGAGGTGGGTGGGAAACCAAGGGTGCACTTGAAAATGCAATGCTCGTGGGTTGGTGTCGCCATCTGACGGCAGGCTCACGCGAGCGCGCCTTGCTTTCGAATTTCCCGCGCTCGAACCTCTCGCGTTTACATCATGGGCTAGTCCCCCCCCCCCCCCCCTCTCGCGTGGGCGGCGAAGCCAGCCTCCCTAGAGTGACCACCTCTGCCGGCGAAATGGAAACACTTGTTGCGTAGCTGTCCGTCCAAGTAAAGCTTTCACAACTGCAGTGTTCGCAGCACCAGTACAGTACATGAGTGCCACTTCTATCAAGTGCAGCTTCCCTCAGCACGCTGCATGGGCAGCGCTTATTGTGTACTTGCTTCTGACTTGCGCAGAAATTCTGTTTAAACATCCCCTTCCACTTTTCTTTCTTTTTTTTTTGTATTTTGCAGCTCGGCAGCGCCAGGTGTGAAAAAAAAAAAACAAACAAAAATTATTAGGCGTGACAATGTACACAATGTGTTATTGAATGGGGCACTTCTGAGTGCACAGCGGGCGCGGTAAACACGACCAACCTGTCACAATCAATTTTTTCATTTGTAAGTACACATCCCTTCTTCGTCTGGGTGCCCCACGGTAGAACATAGTGCGTTTTTATTTATTTTGACACAACGTGACGCGATCGTGTAGTGGGCATTCCAAAGAAAAAAGCGAGTTCGTGCTTCCTGAGCATAGTCGTGTCTCCAAGAATGCAGTGACCAGGGTAGAACGCTGCGCTCGGCTTCTTCCTTCGCGCGATAAGGTAACTAGGCGACGTTCGCTTGACGGGCCCGTTTTAGCAGCTTGGCTTGCAGGAAGGAGAGGAAGAACTCGCAGATGCGGCGATTGATTCGTGCATGCAGACCCAGGAGAAAGACGACGACGCGAACGAAATGCGGTGAACGTGACAAGTACCCAGCGCGATCAAGCTACTACTACACGAGGTGCTGCTCACCTGAGCGATGACGCAATGATATTGCAAAGAGGGACGGACGGGTATGGCGAACCGCTGGGATCACACTGCCGAAGCATCAAGTGGGTAGCCCTGAAGAGGGCTGTTGTGTTCTCGTTGGCTGGCTGCAGGCGACGCCGCTGGCTTCTTAGCCTCCGAATCCGTACAGGGTGCGGCCCTGACGCTTGAGGGCGTACACGACGTCCATGGCTGTCACGGTCTTCCTTTTGGCGTGCTCGGTGTAAGTGACGGCATCGCGGATCACGTTCTCGAGGAACACCTTGAGAACGCCGCGAGTTTCCTCGTAGATGAGGCCAGAGATGCGCTTGACACCGCCACGGCGCGCCAGACGACGGATGGCCGGCTTGGTTATGCCCTGGATGTTGTCACGCAACACCTTTCGATGACGCTTGGCGCCACCCTTCCCCAGCCCTTTGCCACCTTTGCCACGGCCAGACATGACGGCTTCCGAAGTTTCTGCTTCTGCTTCGAAACGCGCCCGGAAAGCGAATGCTCGACACGATCGAGTCGCGGTGTCGGCGCCGGCCCGCGAGACTGAGGAGGAAGGCGAACGGCGCACGCCGGTTGGTCGGCGGCCAGCTCGTCTCTCTCTCCCTCTTTTCTTCGCGAGGAGCGCGTTGGCCGCGCAGGTTGCTGCACTGACTATTTTTCTGCACTACAAGATTGAATATACACGGCAAACATGCTTTCGTTTGTTTGTTTGTTTTTAATTCTTTTCTCGTTACTGTTGCTAAGTTTCTTGCCCATTCATTCACGCACCCTTCACTGCTGCAAAATGGCGTATCAGTCGTATCAGCTGCCCCAGCGGCAAGGAGACATCAAACCGAGTAAGCGACAATTCATGTACGCGTACGTACAAGCCCAGCGGATACAACGCGTTCGCTAAAAAACGTTTCATCGTGTCCACTGAACATGACACACGCAATATTTGTCAAAACTCACAGCTGCAACAGCTCACCTGTGTGCCGCACGTAAATAAACTGCACACTTAACACTTTGCGACTACTCGTCCCCGGCGTGTGCCCCCCCCCCCCTCTTTTTTTTTTTCTTTTCTATGTTCTCGCTTTCTCTCTAATCACATCAATGCCTCATTTGCACGCACGAAACCCGTTTCACGGCGTCACTTTGACGCCATCCTTGTCGCCAAACCAAGGGACTAACACACGCGGTCCGGGCACGGCCTCATGGCCGGAAATTTCTAAACAAAGCGTGCTCGCGTTGTTGTGGACGCCGGCACGTGAAATTCGGCAAAGTAACAGCACCTTTGGCTGGCTACGCGTGTCTCAAATTTTACTGTGGCAGCTCCACTACATATCGCGATACGGCAGTTTCACCGAAGCCACGCAACGCGACCGCGCTCATTTCAGCATTCACGGGGACGGCAGAGAGTGAGAGCGCACCTCCTCTCGGGCGCGCCTCTCCTCCCGTAAACACGGACTGTCAAGCGGTCCGGTCGCAGCGAAGTTTCCCCATCTCCTTGCGGGGTGGTTCAACACCTGCCCGTTTCAAGTGCACGGTTGCACTGTGAGGAACCCTGCAAGGGTCACGCAATTACAGGCAAAACAGCCCTAACTCTAAAGCGCCTTACATAGGACGAGATTGGAGCGTAAAATGCACCACCCTTTATGCATTCTTTCTTCTTTACAGCGTTGGAAGAGTGTTCGTTCGCTGCATGTTTTACGCATGCGTACTTTCGCTTACATAATACCTTCGGAGGCTGACAACCTGTTAAGTAATCTATCAACGACTATCCGGACGGCATCAGCTGTGCAAAGAAGATTTGCAGTTGGCCTTCCAGAGCCGTCCAGAGCACACAAAGTAGGTCTACACATCGTGGCAACCAATATTTCGAAAAAAGTGAATTGCGTAGTATTATAAAGAATACAACTTTCAGAATGAGCAAAACTGCTTGGTTTGACCAAAGTACAAAGAGGTGCGATTTATACCACATCGATCCATTTATTGAATTAAAAATTACGCTGGCATTAGATAGAATATCGGAAACTCTAATTGACCGATTGAGGCTAGGCACGGCATACACAAAAACATTTGTTTTTTTTTTTTTCTTTGCACAGACACGGCAGAGCTGAAAGTCCCGAATGCGAATGCGGATTGATAGATGAAGACGTATGTCACCTTCTCGTAGACTGTCCACATCACGAGACGCCGTCTTAAGTCCGAACAGTTGGCATTAGACCGCAGACCGTTTAACATGAAGAAACTTCTGGGTCCGTGGCCTACTCGAGTTTTACAGTCGCACGCTTTAAAAGCATCAACACGTTCTTTACAAGACAGCGGGATTGCTGATAAGTATTAAGAAATAACGAACTTTCATTTGTAACAAATGTACTTATTATGTACAGTATCACGTGACTCTCATCATGTGTGTGTTGTGAAATGAATGACGTGTCGACAATTATGTACACACGAGCGAATGCATCTTTATACGGACCAGACGTGTGCTCTACTGTTTTGTGCTGGTGGACCGAATATTATCGAGGGACATTATATCAGAGACTTCATTCATTGACTTTCGAACATTTACTTACCATTGTGTTCTGATATGTGCGTATAAGTGTAAGTGTGTCTTTGCATATCTCTGCCCGAGTTTTCTACTTTCCATGCACTGCTTTGTACGTTTTGCTTCAAGATACGTGTTCAAGTTTAACTCAACGGCCAAGGAGTAGCCGGCGCCATAATGGTGCGCCGACATCTCCTTACATATCATATCAATAAGAAAAAAAGATGCGCGCCAATGCCCATCTATTGTATTCCCTTCTCACGTGCCCCAATACCAAACTGCGCGTGCCATTTCTGTGGTGCAAGTGTGTTTAAGTAGTCGCAGTTTCATCTTTCACAATCATGAGGGTTCCCATATTGAAAGTATTCCTTCCCCGAACTTGTGGCAGGGACGCACGATGCGAAATTACAAAATGATCGCGCTTGAAAGCTTCATACAAATGCACTGTCGACCCGCCGAACATAGTCAGTAATCTAAAACAAAGCGGAAATAAACGGTGCGTCCGCTCATTCATTTAAGGTAAGTTTCCCACCACATTCCGAATGGAACGTACCACTCATTTGTGCCTAGCACAGGCGCATTTGTTCTTTCGAAGAGAACACAGTGTTCCGCTACACCGTGTGATTATGTAAACGTCAAGCCGAGCAGTGTCGTTTGCTGGCCGGCCTGGCTATGTTTCTTTCGGCGACGCGCAAACGGAGCACTCGGTGCGAAAACGGGAAATGCCCATACCTCGTGTCGACCGCCTTTCTTTACTGGATTTCGTACTTCTTTGTGCACTATATAAATCACCTGCGTGGTACCCCTGTCATGCGTACGCACAGTTTTGTTTTTTCCTTCACTCGGGCTGTCGATACTTTGCTTTCGGACAATAATTAGCATGCAGTCCGCCGCCACGCTTTTCTGCTTCTACAGCTATTGTCACATGCGTCTATATATTTCTCCCCTATCTTTTCTTGCATCAATGCTTCCGCACATTTTTCACCGCGCCACGCACTTTAAGCTACATTCACTCCTCCTACAGTCTCGAAACGGGCCTGCCCTGCGCTCTCAAGAAATAAATGCCCCAATTTCGTAAACAAATGAATGGCGTGGCAGAGAAGGAACTCTGCGCTGTCTGATGAATGTGGCTGTACCCTTCACATCGGGCGGCAGCTATCACCACCTAGCCATAATGCTGACCTAACAAACAGCTACATTTATCTTGTTTTTTTTCTCTCTTTAAATAGTGAAGTATAGGACCGCGGTGCTTTGCAGTGAATGGTTTAGTTTTCACTCTTGCCTTGACTTTAGCCACCAATAAGATAACCACCTTCTAGTTAATTCTACCCGCCTAAAGTCTATTTTGCCCTCCCCCGTCTCTAAACCCCGGTGCTTTTGAAAAACTCTGCGCCATCATTCTAAACTATAAGGTGAAGCCCTTTACATAGCATTATCAAGTGTTCGGCAGTTTCCTTCTCTCCGCATGCACTGCATACCGTGTATACCCCTTCATATTTGGCCCGACATGTCGGAGTTGCTCGGGCAAGCGCTGACGCGAGTTTCCTATTCTATCATTTCCCAAGAGCTGAACACACTCGAGTTCATGTTACCTTTTTTTGAGAGAAGCGGCCACCTTCCCCCTGTTTTTTTTTTTTTTTTAATTACCACGCTCCTGGTTTTGTTTTCCCTCCATTACCGTACTTGTGGCACTTTTCTCCGCGCACTCGGTCTTCTCTAATTTACCTGTTCAACCTCCCCGAGCACACACGTCGAGCGCGGCACACCAACGCTCCTGCTAGCGGTGTTCAACAGAGAGAAGAGGATGGATTCGGAGCCGAATCTCTCAGCACAACCCCTATGCCGACGCAGACAATTTGGGTGGCTCTGAGAAGAGCCGTTGATTTGTCGTTGCTCGCTGTGGCCCACGACGCACGCCTACTTGGAGCTGGTGTACTTGGTGACGGCTTTTGTACCCTCGGACACCGCGTGCTTGGCCAGCTCTCCGGGCAGCAGCAGGCGCACCGCGGTCTGGATCTCCCGGCTCGTGATGGTCGAGCGCTTGTTGTAGTGAGCAAGGCGTGACGACTCGGCGGCGATACGCTCGAAGATGTCGTTCACGAAGCTGTTCATGATGGACATGGCCTTGCTGGAGACACCAGTGTCGGGGTGCACCTGCTTCAGCACCTTATAGATGTAGATGGAGAAGCTCTCCTTCCTGCGGCGCTTCTTCTTCTTCTTGTCCGTGGCGCGCACATTCTTCTGCGCCTTGCCGGCCTTCTTGACGGCTTTGCCAGACGGTTGGGGAGGCATGATTTCACACAACACGCACGCGAGACCAGAGTCGAATGCGCGTGTCCCCCCGTCTCGCCGCGCTTAAATATGAGCGAGGGGTGTTGACGAGATCAGCACAACGCGCGCGCCCCATTGGTTCGCACGGCTTCTCTCTCTCACACTCTCATCCGTTCCCCGCGAGCGGCGGCGCGCGATGGTGGCAACGGAAACCATTCGAGCACGGCTCTCATCTCAGAAGGCAGCAGCTTTCTTGTTTTCGGCAACCGGCGTCGTACCAAGCGAAAAGCAACACCATGTCCGGACGTGGCAAGGGCGGCAAGGCGAAAGGCAAGAGCAAGACCCGTTCTAGCCGCGCGGGGCTTCAGTTCCCCGTGGGCCGTATTCACCGCCTCCTACGCAAGGGAAACTACGCCGAGCGCGTCGGAGCTGGCGCTCCGGTCTACCTGGCTGCCGTACTCGAGTACCTGGCCGCCGAGGTGCTCGAGCTGGCGGGCAACGCCGCTCGTGACAACAAGAAGACCCGGATCATCCCCCGTCACTTGCAGCTCGCCATCCGCAACGACGAGGAGCTGAACAAACTGCTTTCCGGCGTCACCATCGCGCAGGGCGGTGTGTTGCCCAACATTCAAGCCGTGCTTCTTCCAAAGAAGACGGAGAAGAAGGCGTAAGCGAGCACCCCTTCCGCGCGCTCGCCGCATTCCCCAAACGGTCCTTCTAAGGACCACCCAAACAGGTGACGCGGCCGTGTTTCGCTTCGCAGTCACGATGGCTCTGTTCGTACCCTCAAGCGTGTTTGTTTTTCTATACTTTATATATATTTCCTCGCGACATCAGTTAGCCACAAGTGCGCGACGCCAAATGCTGCAAAGAGACAACCAAATCACGCAGCTCGGCACCGAAAAAGACAGAAAAGAGCATGTAAGCGTTGTCATTTCTCATTAAAAAAAAAAAAAAAAAAAAGCTCCACACGTAACCGTCTATCCTTACGATGACACCTGAACGGGTCAGCACAGGGACAGAGTAAATTTAATACCTTTGAATAGAAAAACAAACGTAAGGTAAAAAAAAAAAGAGAGAGAGAGAGAGAGAACCCGCCGTTAGCGCATTCCATTTGGTGCTTCTAACACAATTTATTTCGTCTATCTTGCTAGGCAGCGCAGCCACTATTACACAGAACACACAACACAAGCGCTTAACTTCAACTAAACGTTTATTGCAAAAAAAAAAAAAAAATTGTCCAGAATATGGCACAAAAACTTGTTCAGCTTCAAAAGAAATGAAAGGAAATGACACGCGATGATTTCGAGTGTGTTAGTGCACTCTCTATCGCGCTCACGCGGAAAGAACTGTTTTTTGGATGGGGTGATAGAGAATAACAGACAGTAATGTGCGGGACTGGCACGTGTGCTTTTTGTTGTCTACCTTTTACTATTCTTTTTCTCTGTTCACCCCCTTTATAAACTCTGACGTTTGCAATGAAAGTTCAGTTGAAGTTAAGCGCTTGTGTTGTGAGGTCTGTGTAATAGTGGCTGCGCTTCCTAGCGAGATGGATCCTTACCAACTGGCCCGATACAATTGTTTATTTCGTCTCTCGGTAAAACTTCATCACCTCCTACGAGTGCACCCAAAAGTTGCGCCGGGGTCCAGCAGCCCAAGTCACCATGGCGTTACGCAAACAGAAGCCCTCAAAAACACCTTACAAGCGGCGGGCAAAAAGGTAAACACATAAATGAAATTGACACACCACAGGGTCGCAGCACGGCTGCTGCACACACACCGACTGAAGCTAGCCTACCTTTTCTCTGTCTACTCATAATGATACACACTTTTACCTTGAATTTGTCAAAGCTGAGCCATTTCTTCGTAATAACGACGCGCCGACGTTCCGTTCTTCCGCGCGCTAGACAACGGCAGCCACGTACGTACAAAACATGACAGCAAAAGAGGGTGCGGCCGGAGTACGTGGCCTGGAGTGGTCTCGTAGCCAAAGCAGACACGTTGGTGGTCCTGAGAAGGACCGTTTGTTGTTGCTTGCCTGTCGACCGAAGCGCAGGGAGCAGCCCAACTTAGGCGCGCTCACCGCGAATGCGCCGAGCCAGCTGGATGTCCTTTGGCATGATGGTGACGCGCTTAGCGTGGATGGCGCACAGGTTGGTGTCTTCGAAAAGACCAACGAGGTAGGCCTCGCTAGCTTCCTGTAGGGCCATCACGGCAGAACTCTGGAAACGGAGGTCCGTCTTGAAGTCCTGAGCGATTTCCCGCACCAGGCGCTGAAAGGGAAGCTTGCGGATCAGCAGTTCGGTCGACTTCTGGTATCGGCGAATTTCACGCAGGGCCACGGTTCCAGGCCTGTAACGGTGAGGTTTCTTCACCCCGCCTGTGGCAGGGGCACTCTTGCGAGCAGCCTTGGTAGCAAGCTGCTTACGCGGAGCCTTGCCTCCAGTACTCTTGCGCGCGGTTTGTTTAGTTCGGGCCATGCTGCGTGCGTCCGATCACCTCGACTGACGGAGCGAAACTGCGCTCCTGCCGGAGATCGGCAAAAGCGGCTTCGCCGCACGACCCATCTCTCTCCCTCCCATTGGCCGAAGCGTGAGAACCCGTCCGCGTGCGAGCGCGGAAGCGTACGCCAGGATGCTGGCTGGCGCTCATTTTCGGGCAACCGTGCAGTTCGCGGCTGCAAAGAGGTACACCGAAACGAAACCACTACCGCTGTACAATACAGCCTGCTGCGCATTTCTTTCGCCTTCCAGGCAACACATCAATCGACGCTGTAGCTCGTCGCTTCCCGAAGCGGCGCGACGGAGTGCGAGACGCCACCATTCACGCCAACAGCGCGCATCGCACTAGAGCGCCTCGCATCACCGAGGGCAAATGCGCACTGCCACGCCAAAAAAACTTGCTCCTTGCGTTGTCGCTTATTTGCGACCATTACGTAGATGGGCGAAGACGACGAGAGACCACCGGCAGTGTTGGTATATGCATACACGTCCGCGCAACGACAAGGAGTAAAACGCAACAAAACATTCTAACACAAACACCCCGTACATCCAACTGCCACTGAGCGCGCCTACTTGCTCAATCGCAGACAGTAACGGGACTCAATTTTATCTTCCTTTCCCTCTTAAGAATCACTCATACATACTTGCCAAACTACTAGGTGCGCTCAATGGCGGTTGGATGTACGGGGTGTTTGCGTTCGAATGTTTTGTTTCATTTTTACTCCTATTCCCTCGATATGTCGTCTCACTCTGGCTTCCCTCATGTCTCTTTCTCTACACTTTTATTCCCACCCTTTTAATCCCCCCTCACCCCCCATCCCTTGTGAGCTACCGCTGAGGTGTCGCATCCTGATGCAGACAGTTTCGGGGCTCACTTTCCTCTTCTTTTCCATCTTACACATCAGCAATCCCCCCCCCCCCCCCAACCTCTAAGTGCTAAATATGTGGCACAAAAAGCAGGAAATGGACTCAATGAAAGGGTGAAAAATAATAATCATAATAGAAACGAAGATCAACACGCGCCTCAAAAAGCCCCATTCACTCCTCTTTCACATTTTCACGAGAAAATGAAGGTACACACATGGAGAACAATTTTTGTTATAGGTAGGCTTTGCCTGAGCAGAACCACTGTCGTGCGCCTTGGTTACACATTCGACACGCCTCGTCCTGTGCGGAGGTGGGTGGGAAACCAAGGGTGCACTTGAAAATGCAATGCTCGTGGGTTGGTGTCGCCATCTGACGGCAGGCTCACGCGAGCGCGCCTTGCTTTCGAATTTCCCGCGCTCGAACCTCTCGCGTTTACATCATGGGCTAGTCCCCCCCCCCTCTCGCGTGGGCGGCGAAGCCAGCCTCCCTAGAGTGACCACCTCTGCCGGCGAAATGGAAACACTTGTTGCGTAGCTGTCCGTCCAAGTAAAGCTTTCACAACTGCAGTGTTCGCAGCACCAGTACAGTACATGAGTGCCACTTCTATCAAGTGCAGCTTCCCTCAGCACGCTGCATGGGCAGCGCTTATTGTGTACTTGCTTCTGACTTGCGCAGAAATTCTGTTTAAACATCCCCTTCCACTTTTCTTTCTTTTTTTTTTGTATTTTGCAGCTCGGCAGCGCCAGGTGTGAAAAAAAAAACAAACAAAAATTATTAGGCGTGACAATGTACACAATGTGTTATTGAATGGGGCACTTCTGAGTGCACAGCGGGCGCGGTAAACACGACCAACCTGTCACAATCAATTTTTTCATTTGTAAGTACACATCCCTTCTTCGTCTGGGTGCCCCACGGTAGAACATAGTGCGTTTTTATTTATTTTGACACAACGTGACGCGATCGTGTAGTGGGCATTCCAAAGAAAAAAGCGAGTTCGTGCTTCCTGAGCATAGTCGTGTCTCCAAGAATGCAGTGACCAGGGTAGAACGCTGCGCTCGGCTTCTTCCTTCGCGCGATAAGGTAACTAGGCGACGTTCGCTTGACGGGCCCGTTTTAGCAGCTTGGCTTGCAGGAAGGAGAGGAAGAACTCGCAGATGCGGCGATTGATTCGTGCATGCAGACCCAGGAGAAAGACGACGACGCGAACGAAATGCGGTGAACGTGACAAGTACCCAGCGCGATCAAGCTACTACTACACGAGGTGCTGCTCACCTGAGCGATGACGCAATGATATTGCAAAGAGGGACGGACGGGTATGGCGAACCGCTGGGATCACACTGCCGAAGCATCAAGTGGGTAGCCCTGAAGAGGGCTGTTGTGTTCTCGTTGGCTGGCTGCAGGCGACGCCGCTGGCTTCTTAGCCTCCGAATCCGTACAGGGTGCGGCCCTGACGCTTGAGGGCGTACACGACGTCCATGGCTGTCACGGTCTTCCTTTTGGCGTGCTCGGTGTAAGTGACGGCATCGCGGATCACGTTCTCGAGGAACACCTTGAGAACGCCGCGAGTTTCCTCGTAGATGAGGCCAGAGATGCGCTTGACACCGCCACGGCGCGCCAGACGACGGATGGCCGGCTTGGTTATGCCCTGGATGTTGTCACGCAACACCTTTCGATGACGCTTGGCGCCACCCTTCCCCAGCCCTTTGCCACCTTTGCCACGGCCAGACATGACGGCTTCCGAAGTTTCTGCTTCTGCTTCGAAACGCGCCCGGAAAGCGAATGGTGGTGGTGGTGGTAGTGGTTACAATGAAGAGGAAAAAGGCACCTAATTTCTGTCTGCCTTCAGGCGACACGGCGCAGTGCCTTATAGGGGTGGGGGGAAGGAGGGATAAAAAGAATAGAAGGAAAGTAGAAGCAGAAGAAGACAGCCAACGAGAGGAAAAAGAAGGAGATAGGAAAGTGGGGATCCGGTCGAAGCAGTCCAAGGGCGGGGTGCCACAATGCGAGAGCTACACGGCATCAGGAGACCGCGGAGGGCGAACCAGTCGGCGGGAGCTACGCTGAAGTCGGAGATCGCGAGGGCACAACCGTCCAGCTTGAAATCCTGCGAGCCGAAAGCGAATGCTCGACACGATCGAGTCGCGGTGTCGGCGCCGGCCCGCGAGACTGAGGAGGAAGGCGAACGGCGCACGCCGGTTGGTCGGCGGCCAGCTCGTCTCTCTCTCCCTCTTTTCTTCGCGAGGAGCGCGTTGGCCGCGCAGGTTGCTGCACTGACTATTTTTCTGCACTACAAGATTGAATATACACGGCAAACATGCTTTCGTTTGTTTGTTTGTTTTTAATTCTTTTCTCGTTACTGTTGCTAAGTTTCTTGCCCATTCATTCACGCACCCTTCACTGCTGCAAAATGGCGTATCAGTCGTATCAGCTGCCCCAGCGGCAAGGAGACATCAAACCGAGTAAGCGACAATTCATGTACGCGTACGTACAAGCCCAGCGGATACAACGCGTTCGCTAAAAAACGTTTCATCGTGTCCACTGAACATGACACACGCAATATTTGTCAAAACTCACAGCTGCAACAGCTCACCTGTGTGCCGCACGTAAATAAACTGCACACTTAACACTTTGCGACTACTCGTCCCCGGCGTGTGCCCCCCCCCCCTCTTTTTTTTTTTCTTTTCTATGTTCTCGCTTTCTCTCTAATCACATCAATGCCTCATTTGCACGCACGAAACCCGTTTCACGGCGTCACTTTGACGCCATCCTTGTCGCCAAACCAAGGGACTAACACACGCGGTCCGGGCACGGCCTCATGGCCGGAAATTTCTAAACAAAGCGTGCTCGCGTTGTTGTGGACGCCGGCACGTGAAATTCGGCAAAGTAACAGCACCTTTGGCTGGCTACGCGTGTCTCAAATTTTACTGTGGCAGCTCCACTACATATCGCGATACGGCAGTTTCACCGAAGCCACGCAACGCGACCGCGCTCATTTCAGCATTCACGGGGACGGCAGAGAGTGAGAGCGCACCTCCTCTCGGGCGCGCCTCTCCTCCCGTAAACACGGACTGTCAAGCGGTCCGGTCGCAGCGAAGTTTCCCCATCTCCTTGCGGGGTGGTTCAACACCTGCCCGTTTCAAGTGCACGGTTGCACTGTGAGGAACCCTGCAAGGGTCACGCAATTACAGGCAAAACAGCCCTAACTCTAAAGCGCCTTACATAGGACGAGATTGGAGCGTAAAATGCACCACCCTTTATGCATTCTTTCTTCTTTACAGCGTTGGAAGAGTGTTCGTTCGCTGCATGTTTTACGCATGCGTACTTTCGCTTACATAATACCTTCGGAGGCTGACAACCTGTTAAGTAATCTATCAACGACTATCCGGACGGCATCAGCTGTGCAAAGAAGATTTGCAGTTGGCCTTCCAGAGCCGTCCAGAGCACACAAAGTAGGTCTACACATCGTGGCAACCAATATTTCGAAAAAAGTGAATTGCGTAGTATTATAAAGAATACAACTTTCAGAATGAGCAAAACTGCTTGGTTTGACCAAAGTACAAAGAGGTGCGATTTATACCACATCGATCCATTTATTGAATTAAAAATTACGCTGGCATTAGATAGAATATCGGAAACTCTAATTGACCGATTGAGGCTAGGCACGGCATACACAAAAACATTTGTTTTTTTTTTTTCTTTGCACAGACACGGCAGAGCTGAAAGTCCCGAATGCGAATGCGGATTGATAGATGAAGACGTATGTCACCTTCTCGTAGACTGTCCACATCACGAGACGCCGTCTTAAGTCCGAACAGTTGGCATTAGACCGCAGACCGTTTAACATGAAGAAACTTCTGGGTCCGTGGCCTACTCGAGTTTTACAGTCGCACGCTTTAAAAGCATCAACACGTTCTTTACAAGACAGCGGGATTGCTGATAAGTATTAAGAAATAACGAACTTTCATTTGTAACAAATGTACTTATTATGTACAGTATCACGTGACTCTCATCATGTGTGTGTTGTGAAATGAATGACGTGTCGACAATTATGTACACACGAGCGAATGCATCTTTATACGGACCAGACGTGTGCTCTACTGTTTTGTGCTGGTGGACCGAATATTATCGAGGGACATTATATCAGAGACTTCATTCATTGACTTTCGAACATTTACTTACCATTGTGTTCTGATATGTGCGTATAAGTGTAAGTGTGTCTTTGCATATCTCTGCCCGAGTTTTCTACTTTCCATGCACTGCTTTGTACGTTTTGCTTCAAGATACGTGTTCAAGTTTAACTCAACGGCCAAGGAGTAGCCGGCGCCATAATGGTGCGCCGACATCTCCTTACATATCATATCAATAAGAAAAAAAGATGCGCGCCAATGCCCATCTATTGTATTCCCTTCTCACGTGCCCCAATACCAAACTGCGCGTGCCATTTCTGTGGTGCAAGTGTGTTTAAGTAGTCGCAGTTTCATCTTTCACAATCATGAGGGTTCCCATATTGAAAGTATTCCTTCCCCGAACTTGTGGCAGGGACGCACGATGCGAAATTACAAAATGATCGCGCTTGAAAGCTTCATACAAATGCACTGTCGACCCGCCGAACATAGTCAGTAATCTAAAACAAAGCGGAAATAAACGGTGCGTCCGCTCATTCATTTAAGGTAAGTTTCCCACCACATTCCGAATGGAACGTACCACTCATTTGTGCCTAGCACAGGCGCATTTGTTCTTTCGAAGAGAACACAGTGTTCCGCTACACCGTGTGATTATGTAAACGTCAAGCCGAGCAGTGTCGTTTGCTGGCCGGCCTGGCTATGTTTCTTTCGGCGACGCGCAAACGGAGCACTCGGTGCGAAAACGGGAAATGCCCATACCTCGTGTCGACCGCCTTTCTTTACTGGATTTCGTACTTCTTTGTGCACTATATAAATCACCTGCGTGGTACCCCTGTCATGCGTACGCACAGTTTTGTTTTTTCCTTCACTCGGGCTGTCGATACTTTGCTTTCGGACAATAATTAGCATGCAGTCCGCCGCCACGCTTTTCTGCTTCTACAGCTATTGTCACATGCGTCTATATATTTCTCCCCTATCTTTTCTTGCATCAATGCTTCCGCACATTTTTCACCGCGCCACGCACTTTAAGCTACATTCACTCCTCCTACAGTCTCGAAACGGGCCTGCCCTGCGCTCTCAAGAAATAAATGCCCCAATTTCGTAAACAAATGAATGGCGTGGCAGAGAAGGAACTCTGCGCTGTCTGATGAATGTGGCTGTACCCTTCACATCGGGCGGCAGCTATCACCACCTAGCCATAATGCTGACCTAACAAACAGCTACATTTATCTTGTTTTTTTTCTCTCTTTAAATAGTGAAGTATAGGACCGCGGTGCTTTGCAGTGAATGGTTTAGTTTTCACTCTTGCCTTGACTTTAGCCACCAATAAGATAACCACCTTCTAGTTAATTCTACCCGCCTAAAGTCTATTTTGCCCTCCCCCGTCTCTAAACCCCGGTGCTTTTGAAAAACTCTGCGCCATCATTCTAAACTATAAGGTGAAGCCCTTTACATAGCATTATCAAGTGTTCGGCAGTTTCCTTCTCTCCGCATGCACTGCATACCGTGTATACCCCTTCATATTTGGCCCGACATGTCGGAGTTGCTCGGGCAAGCGCTGACGCGAGTTTCCTATTCTATCATTTCCCAAGAGCTGAACACACTCGAGTTCATGTTACCTTTTTTTGAGAGAAGCGGCCACCTTCCCCCTGTTTTTTTTTTTTTTTTAATTACCACGCTCCTGGTTTTGTTTTCCCTCCATTACCGTACTTGTGGCACTTTTCTCCGCGCACTCGGTCTTCTCTAATTTACCTGTTCAACCTCCCCGAGCACACACGTCGAGCGCGGCACACCAACGCTCCTGCTAGCGGTGTTCAACAGAGAGAAGAGGATGGATTCGGAGCCGAATCTCTCAGCACAACCCCTATGCCGACGCAGACAATTTGGGTGGCTCTGAGAAGAGCCGTTGATTTGTCGTTGCTCGCTGTGGCCCACGACGCACGCCTACTTGGAGCTGGTGTACTTGGTGACGGCTTTTGTACCCTCGGACACCGCGTGCTTGGCCAGCTCTCCGGGCAGCAGCAGGCGCACCGCGGTCTGGATCTCCCGGCTCGTGATGGTCGAGCGCTTGTTGTAGTGAGCAAGGCGTGACGACTCGGCGGCGATACGCTCGAAGATGTCGTTCACGAAGCTGTTCATGATGGACATGGCCTTGCTGGAGACACCAGTGTCGGGGTGCACCTGCTTCAGCACCTTATAGATGTAGATGGAGAAGCTCTCCTTCCTGCGGCGCTTCTTCTTCTTCTTGTCCGTGGCGCGCACATTCTTCTGCGCCTTGCCGGCCTTCTTGACGGCTTTGCCAGACGGTTGGGGAGGCATGATTTCACACAACACGCACGCGAGACCAGAGTCGAATGCGCGTGTCCCCCCGTCTCGCCGCGCTTAAATATGAGCGAGGGGTGTTGACGAGATCAGCACAACGCGCGCGCCCCATTGGTTCGCACGGCTTCTCTCTCTCACACTCTCATCCGTTCCCCGCGAGCGGCGGCGCGCGATGGTGGCAACGGAAACCATTCGAGCACGGCTCTCATCTCAGAAGGCAGCAGCTTTCTTGTTTTCGGCAACCGGCGTCGTACCAAGCGAAAAGCAACACCATGTCCGGACGTGGCAAGGGCGGCAAGGCGAAAGGCAAGAGCAAGACCCGTTCTAGCCGCGCGGGGCTTCAGTTCCCCGTGGGCCGTATTCACCGCCTCCTACGCAAGGGAAACTACGCCGAGCGCGTCGGAGCTGGCGCTCCGGTCTACCTGGCTGCCGTACTCGAGTACCTGGCCGCCGAGGTGCTCGAGCTGGCGGGCAACGCCGCTCGTGACAACAAGAAGACCCGGATCATCCCCCGTCACTTGCAGCTCGCCATCCGCAACGACGAGGAGCTGAACAAACTGCTTTCCGGCGTCACCATCGCGCAGGGCGGTGTGTTGCCCAACATTCAAGCCGTGCTTCTTCCAAAGAAGACGGAGAAGAAGGCGTAAGCGAGCACCCCTTCCGCGCGCTCGCCGCATTCCCCAAACGGTCCTTCTAAGGACCACCCAAACAGGTGACGCGGCCGTGTTTCGCTTCGCAGTCACGATGGCTCTGTTCGTACCCTCAAGCGTGTTTGTTTTTCTATACTTTATATATATTTCCTCGCGACATCAGTTAGCCACAAGTGCGCGACGCCAAATGCTGCAAAGAGACAACCAAATCACGCAGCTCGGCACCGAAAAAGACAGAAAAGAGCATGTAAGCGTTGTCATTTCTCATTAAAAAAAAAAAAAAAAAAAGCTCCACACGTAACCGTCTATCCTTACGATGACACCTGAACGGGTCAGCACAGGGACAGAGTAAATTTAATACCTTTGAATAGAAAAACAAACGTAAGGTAAAAAAAAAAAGAGAGAGAGAGAGAGAGAACCCGCCGTTAGCGCATTCCATTTGGTGCTTCTAACACAATTTATTTCGTCTATCTTGCTAGGCAGCGCAGCCACTATTACACAGAACACACAACACAAGCGCTTAACTTCAACTAAACGTTTATTGCAAAAAAAAAAAAAAATTGTCCAGAATATGGCACAAAAACTTGTTCAGCTTCAAAAGAAATGAAAGGAAATGACACGCGATGATTTCGAGTGTGTTAGTGCACTCTCTATCGCGCTCACGCGGAAAGAACTGTTTTTTGGATGGGGTGATAGAGAATAACAGACAGTAATGTGCGGGACTGGCACGTGTGCTTTTTGTTGTCTACCTTTTACTATTCTTTTTCTCTGTTCACCCCCTTTATAAACTCTGACGTTTGCAATGAAAGTTCAGTTGAAGTTAAGCGCTTGTGTTGTGAGGTCTGTGTAATAGTGGCTGCGCTTCCTAGCGAGATGGATCCTTACCAACTGGCCCGATACAATTGTTTATTTCGTCTCTCGGTAAAACTTCATCACCTCCTACGAGTGCACCCAAAAGTTGCGCCGGGGTCCAGCAGCCCAAGTCACCATGGCGTTACGCAAACAGAAGCCCTCAAAAACACCTTACAAGCGGCGGGCAAAAAGGTAAACACATAAATGAAATTGACACACCACAGGGTCGCAGCACGGCTGCTGCACACACACCGACTGAAGCTAGCCTACCTTTTCTCTGTCTACTCATAATGATACACACTTTTACCTTGAATTTGTCAAAGCTGAGCCATTTCTTCGTAATAACGACGCGCCGACGTTCCGTTCTTCCGCGCGCTAGACAACGGCAGCCACGTACGTACAAAACATGACAGCAAAAGAGGGTGCGGCCGGAGTACGTGGCCTGGAGTGGTCTCGTAGCCAAAGCAGACACGTTGGTGGTCCTGAGAAGGACCGTTTGTTGTTGCTTGCCTGTCGACCGAAGCGCAGGGAGCAGCCCAACTTAGGCGCGCTCACCGCGAATGCGCCGAGCCAGCTGGATGTCCTTTGGCATGATGGTGACGCGCTTAGCGTGGATGGCG
Organism: Rhipicephalus microplus; assembly: GCF_043290135.1. NCBI lineage: Eukaryota > Metazoa > Arthropoda > Arachnida > Ixodida > Ixodidae > Rhipicephalus > Rhipicephalus microplus. The sequence goes on from NW_027465016.1 coordinate 68,410, forward strand.
CACAGGTTGGTGTCTTCGAAAAGACCAACGAGGTAGGCCTCGCTAGCTTCCTGTAGGGCCATCACGGCAGAACTCTGGAAACGGAGGTCCGTCTTGAAGTCCTGAGCGATTTCCCGCACCAGGCGCTGAAAGGGAAGCTTGCGGATCAGCAGTTCGGTCGACTTCTGGTATCGGCGAATTTCACGCAGGGCCACGGTTCCAGGCCTGTAACGGTGAGGTTTCTTCACCCCGCCTGTGGCAGGGGCACTCTTGCGAGCAGCCTTGGTAGCAAGCTGCTTACGCGGAGCCTTGCCTCCAGTACTCTTGCGCGCGGTTTGTTTAGTTCGGGCCATGCTGCGTGCGTCCGATCACCTCGACTGACGGAGCGAAACTGCGCTCCTGCCGGAGATCGGCAAAAGCGGCTTCGCCGCACGACCCATCTCTCTCCCTCCCATTGGCCGAAGCGTGAGAACCCGTCCGCGTGCGAGCGCGGAAGCGTACGCCAGGATGCTGGCTGGCGCTCATTTTCGGGCAACCGTGCAGTTCGCGGCTGCAAAGAGGTACACCGAAACGAAACCACTACCGCTGTACAATACAGCCTGCTGCGCATTTCTTTCGCCTTCCAGGCAACACATCAATCGACGCTGTAGCTCGTCGCTTCCCGAAGCGGCGCGACGGAGTGCGAGACGCCACCATTCACGCCAACAGCGCGCATCGCACTAGAGCGCCTCGCATCACCGAGGGCAAATGCGCACTGCCACGCCAAAAAAACTTGCTCCTTGCGTTGTCGCTTATTTGCGACCATTACGTAGATGGGCGAAGACGACGAGAGACCACCGGCAGTGTTGGTATATGCATACACGTCCGCGCAACGACAAGGAGTAAAACGCAACAAAACATTCTAACACAAACACCCCGTACATCCAACTGCCACTGAGCGCGCCTACTTGCTCAATCGCAGACAGTAACGGGACTCAATTTTATCTTCCTTTCCCTCTTAAGAATCACTCATACATACTTGCCAAACTACTAGGTGCGCTCAATGGCGGTTGGATGTACGGGGTGTTTGCGTTCGAATGTTTTGTTTCATTTTTACTCCTATTCCCTCGATATGTCGTCTCACTCTGGCTTCCCTCATGTCTCTTTCTCTACACTTTTATTCCCACCCTTTTAATCCCCCCTCACCCCCCATCCCTTGTGAGCTACCGCTGAGGTGTCGCATCCTGATGCAGACAGTTTCGGGGCTCACTTTCCTCTTCTTTTCCATCTTACACATCAGCAATCCCCCCCCCCCCCAACCTCTAAGTGCTAAATATGTGGCACAAAAAGCAGGAAATGGACTCAATGAAAGGGTGAAAAATAATAATCATAATAGAAACGAAGATCAACACGCGCCTCAAAAAGCCCCATTCACTCCTCTTTCACATTTTCACGAGAAAATGAAGGTACACACATGGAGAACAATTTTTGTTATAGGTAGGCTTTGCCTGAGCAGAACCACTGTCGTGCGCCTTGGTTACACATTCGACACGCCTCGTCCTGTGCGGAGGTGGGTGGGAAACCAAGGGTGCACTTGAAAATGCAATGCTCGTGGGTTGGTGTCGCCATCTGACGGCAGGCTCACGCGAGCGCGCCTTGCTTTCGAATTTCCCGCGCTCGAACCTCTCGCGTTTACATCATGGGCTAGTCCCCCCCCCCCCCCCCTCTCGCGTGGGCGGCGAAGCCAGCCTCCCTAGAGTGACCACCTCTGCCGGCGAAATGGAAACACTTGTTGCGTAGCTGTCCGTCCAAGTAAAGCTTTCACAACTGCAGTGTTCGCAGCACCAGTACAGTACATGAGTGCCACTTCTATCAAGTGCAGCTTCCCTCAGCACGCTGCATGGGCAGCGCTTATTGTGTACTTGCTTCTGACTTGCGCAGAAATTCTGTTTAAACATCCCCTTCCACTTTTCTTTCTTTTTTTTTTGTATTTTGCAGCTCGGCAGCGCCAGGTGTGAAAAAAAAAAAACAAACAAAAATTATTAGGCGTGACAATGTACACAATGTGTTATTGAATGGGGCACTTCTGAGTGCACAGCGGGCGCGGTAAACACGACCAACCTGTCACAATCAATTTTTTCATTTGTAAGTACACATCCCTTCTTCGTCTGGGTGCCCCACGGTAGAACATAGTGCGTTTTTATTTATTTTGACACAACGTGACGCGATCGTGTAGTGGGCATTCCAAAGAAAAAAGCGAGTTCGTGCTTCCTGAGCATAGTCGTGTCTCCAAGAATGCAGTGACCAGGGTAGAACGCTGCGCTCGGCTTCTTCCTTCGCGCGATAAGGTAACTAGGCGACGTTCGCTTGACGGGCCCGTTTTAGCAGCTTGGCTTGCAGGAAGGAGAGGAAGAACTCGCAGATGCGGCGATTGATTCGTGCATGCAGACCCAGGAGAAAGACGACGACGCGAACGAAATGCGGTGAACGTGACAAGTACCCAGCGCGATCAAGCTACTACTACACGAGGTGCTGCTCACCTGAGCGATGACGCAATGATATTGCAAAGAGGGACGGACGGGTATGGCGAACCGCTGGGATCACACTGCCGAAGCATCAAGTGGGTAGCCCTGAAGAGGGCTGTTGTGTTCTCGTTGGCTGGCTGCAGGCGACGCCGCTGGCTTCTTAGCCTCCGAATCCGTACAGGGTGCGGCCCTGACGCTTGAGGGCGTACACGACGTCCATGGCTGTCACGGTCTTCCTTTTGGCGTGCTCGGTGTAAGTGACGGCATCGCGGATCACGTTCTCGAGGAACACCTTGAGAACGCCGCGAGTTTCCTCGTAGATGAGGCCAGAGATGCGCTTGACACCGCCACGGCGCGCCAGACGACGGATGGCCGGCTTGGTTATGCCCTGGATGTTGTCACGCAACACCTTTCGATGACGCTTGGCGCCACCCTTCCCCAGCCCTTTGCCACCTTTGCCACGGCCAGACATGACGGCTTCCGAAGTTTCTGCTTCTGCTTCGAAACGCGCCCGGAAAGCGAATGCTCGACACGATCGAGTCGCGGTGTCGGCGCCGGCCCGCGAGACTGAGGAGGAAGGCGAACGGCGCACGCCGGTTGGTCGGCGGCCAGCTCGTCTCTCTCTCCCTCTTTTCTTCGCGAGGAGCGCGTTGGCCGCGCAGGTTGCTGCACTGACTATTTTTCTGCACTACAAGATTGAATATACACGGCAAACATGCTTTCGTTTGTTTGTTTGTTTTTAATTCTTTTCTCGTTACTGTTGCTAAGTTTCTTGCCCATTCATTCACGCACCCTTCACTGCTGCAAAATGGCGTATCAGTCGTATCAGCTGCCCCAGCGGCAAGGAGACATCAAACCGAGTAAGCGACAATTCATGTACGCGTACGTACAAGCCCAGCGGATACAACGCGTTCGCTAAAAAACGTTTCATCGTGTCCACTGAACATGACACACGCAATATTTGTCAAAACTCACAGCTGCAACAGCTCACCTGTGTGCCGCACGTAAATAAACTGCACACTTAACACTTTGCGACTACTCGTCCCCGGCGTGTGCCCCCCCCCCCTCTTTTTTTTTTTTCTTTTCTATGTTCTCGCTTTCTCTCTAATCACATCAATGCCTCATTTGCACGCACGAAACCCGTTTCACGGCGTCACTTTGACGCCATCCTTGTCGCCAAACCAAGGGACTAACACACGCGGTCCGGGCACGGCCTCATGGCCGGAAATTTCTAAACAAAGCGTGCTCGCGTTGTTGTGGACGCCGGCACGTGAAATTCGGCAAAGTAACAGCACCTTTGGCTGGCTACGCGTGTCTCAAATTTTACTGTGGCAGCTCCACTACATATCGCGATACGGCAGTTTCACCGAAGCCACGCAACGCGACCGCGCTCATTTCAGCATTCACGGGGACGGCAGAGAGTGAGAGCGCACCTCCTCTCGGGCGCGCCTCTCCTCCCGTAAACACGGACTGTCAAGCGGTCCGGTCGCAGCGAAGTTTCCCCATCTCCTTGCGGGGTGGTTCAACACCTGCCCGTTTCAAGTGCACGGTTGCACTGTGAGGAACCCTGCAAGGGTCACGCAATTACAGGCAAAACAGCCCTAACTCTAAAGCGCCTTACATAGGACGAGATTGGAGCGTAAAATGCACCACCCTTTATGCATTCTTTCTTCTTTACAGCGTTGGAAGAGTGTTCGTTCGCTGCATGTTTTACGCATGCGTACTTTCGCTTACATAATACCTTCGGAGGCTGACAACCTGTTAAGTAATCTATCAACGACTATCCGGACGGCATCAGCTGTGCAAAGAAGATTTGCAGTTGGCCTTCCAGAGCCGTCCAGAGCACACAAAGTAGGTCTACACATCGTGGCAACCAATATTTCGAAAAAAGTGAATTGCGTAGTATTATAAAGAATACAACTTTCAGAATGAGCAAAACTGCTTGGTTTGACCAAAGTACAAAGAGGTGCGATTTATACCACATCGATCCATTTATTGAATTAAAAATTACGCTGGCATTAGATAGAATATCGGAAACTCTAATTGACCGATTGAGGCTAGGCACGGCATACACAAAAACATTTGTTTTTTTTTTTTCTTTGCACAGACACGGCAGAGCTGAAAGTCCCGAATGCGAATGCGGATTGATAGATGAAGACGTATGTCACCTTCTCGTAGACTGTCCACATCACGAGACGCCGTCTTAAGTCCGAACAGTTGGCATTAGACCGCAGACCGTTTAACATGAAGAAACTTCTGGGTCCGTGGCCTACTCGAGTTTTACAGTCGCACGCTTTAAAAGCATCAACACGTTCTTTACAAGACAGCGGGATTGCTGATAAGTATTAAGAAATAACGAACTTTCATTTGTAACAAATGTACTTATTATGTACAGTATCACGTGACTCTCATCATGTGTGTGTTGTGAAATGAATGACGTGTCGACAATTATGTACACACGAGCGAATGCATCTTTATACGGACCAGACGTGTGCTCTACTGTTTTGTGCTGGTGGACCGAATATTATCGAGGGACATTATATCAGAGACTTCATTCATTGACTTTCGAACATTTACTTACCATTGTGTTCTGATATGTGCGTATAAGTGTAAGTGTGTCTTTGCATATCTCTGCCCGAGTTTTCTACTTTCCATGCACTGCTTTGTACGTTTTGCTTCAAGATACGTGTTCAAGTTTAACTCAACGGCCAAGGAGTAGCCGGCGCCATAATGGTGCGCCGACATCTCCTTACATATCATATCAATAAGAAAAAAAGATGCGCGCCAATGCCCATCTATTGTATTCCCTTCTCACGTGCCCCAATACCAAACTGCGCGTGCCATTTCTGTGGTGCAAGTGTGTTTAAGTAGTCGCAGTTTCATCTTTCACAATCATGAGGGTTCCCATATTGAAAGTATTCCTTCCCCGAACTTGTGGCAGGGACGCACGATGCGAAATTACAAAATGATCGCGCTTGAAAGCTTCATACAAATGCACTGTCGACCCGCCGAACATAGTCAGTAATCTAAAACAAAGCGGAAATAAACGGTGCGTCCGCTCATTCATTTAAGGTAAGTTTCCCACCACATTCCGAATGGAACGTACCACTCATTTGTGCCTAGCACAGGCGCATTTGTTCTTTCGAAGAGAACACAGTGTTCCGCTACACCGTGTGATTATGTAAACGTCAAGCCGAGCAGTGTCGTTTGCTGGCCGGCCTGGCTATGTTTCTTTCGGCGACGCGCAAACGGAGCACTCGGTGCGAAAACGGGAAATGCCCATACCTCGTGTCGACCGCCTTTCTTTACTGGATTTCGTACTTCTTTGTGCACTATATAAATCACCTGCGTGGTACCCCTGTCATGCGTACGCACAGTTTTGTTTTTTCCTTCACTCGGGCTGTCGATACTTTGCTTTCGGACAATAATTAGCATGCAGTCCGCCGCCACGCTTTTCTGCTTCTACAGCTATTGTCACATGCGTCTATATATTTCTCCCCTATCTTTTCTTGCATCAATGCTTCCGCACATTTTTCACCGCGCCACGCACTTTAAGCTACATTCACTCCTCCTACAGTCTCGAAACGGGCCTGCCCTGCGCTCTCAAGAAATAAATGCCCCAATTTCGTAAACAAATGAATGGCGTGGCAGAGAAGGAACTCTGCGCTGTCTGATGAATGTGGCTGTACCCTTCACATCGGGCGGCAGCTATCACCACCTAGCCATAATGCTGACCTAACAAACAGCTACATTTATCTTGTTTTTTTTCTCTCTTTAAATAGTGAAGTATAGGACCGCGGTGCTTTGCAGTGAATGGTTTAGTTTTCACTCTTGCCTTGACTTTAGCCACCAATAAGATAACCACCTTCTAGTTAATTCTACCCGCCTAAAGTCTATTTTGCCCTCCCCCGTCTCTAAACCCCGGTGCTTTTGAAAAACTCTGCGCCATCATTCTAAACTATAAGGTGAAGCCCTTTACATAGCATTATCAAGTGTTCGGCAGTTTCCTTCTCTCCGCATGCACTGCATACCGTGTATACCCCTTCATATTTGGCCCGACATGTCGGAGTTGCTCGGGCAAGCGCTGACGCGAGTTTCCTATTCTATCATTTCCCAAGAGCTGAACACACTCGAGTTCATGTTACCTTTTTTTGAGAGAAGCGGCCACCTTCCCCCTGTTTTTTTTTTTTTTTAATTACCACGCTCCTGGTTTTGTTTTCCCTCCATTACCGTACTTGTGGCACTTTTCTCCGCGCACTCGGTCTTCTCTAATTTACCTGTTCAACCTCCCCGAGCACACACGTCGAGCGCGGCACACCAACGCTCCTGCTAGCGGTGTTCAACAGAGAGAAGAGGATGGATTCGGAGCCGAATCTCTCAGCACAACCCCTATGCCGACGCAGACAATTTGGGTGGCTCTGAGAAGAGCCGTTGATTTGTCGTTGCTCGCTGTGGCCCACGACGCACGCCTACTTGGAGCTGGTGTACTTGGTGACGGCTTTTGTACCCTCGGACACCGCGTGCTTGGCCAGCTCTCCGGGCAGCAGCAGGCGCACCGCGGTCTGGATCTCCCGGCTCGTGATGGTCGAGCGCTTGTTGTAGTGAGCAAGGCGTGACGACTCGGCGGCGATACGCTCGAAGATGTCGTTCACGAAGCTGTTCATGATGGACATGGCCTTGCTGGAGACACCAGTGTCGGGGTGCACCTGCTTCAGCACCTTATAGATGTAGATGGAGAAGCTCTCCTTCCTGCGGCGCTTCTTCTTCTTCTTGTCCGTGGCGCGCACATTCTTCTGCGCCTTGCCGGCCTTCTTGACGGCTTTGCCAGACGGTTGGGGAGGCATGATTTCACACAACACGCACGCGAGACCAGAGTCGAATGCGCGTGTCCCCCCGTCTCGCCGCGCTTAAATATGAGCGAGGGGTGTTGACGAGATCAGCACAACGCGCGCGCCCCATTGGTTCGCACGGCTTCTCTCTCTCACACTCTCATCCGTTCCCCGCGAGCGGCGGCGCGCGATGGTGGCAACGGAAACCATTCGAGGATTCGCTCGCAGGATTTCAAGCTGGACGGTTGTGCCCTCGCGATCTCCGACTTCAGCGTAGCTCCCGCCGACTGGTTCGCCCTCCGCGGTCTCCTGATGCCGTGTAGCTCTCGCATTGTGGCACCCCGCCCTTGGACTGCTTCGACCGGATCCCCACTTTCCTATCTCCTTCTTTTTCCTCTCGTTGGCTGTCTTCTTCTGCTTCTACTTTCCTTCTATCCTTTTTATCCCTCCTTAACCCCACCCCTATAAGGCACTGCGCCGTGTCGCCTGAAGGCAGACAGAAATTAGGTGCCTTTTTCCTCTTCATTGTAACCACTACCACCACCATTCGAGCACGGCTCTCATCTCAGAAGGCAGCAGCTTTCTTGTTTTCGGCAACCGGCGTCGTACCAAGCGAAAAGCAACACCATGTCCGGACGTGGCAAGGGCGGCAAGGCGAAAGGCAAGAGCAAGACCCGTTCTAGCCGCGCGGGGCTTCAGTTCCCCGTGGGCCGTATTCACCGCCTCCTACGCAAGGGAAACTACGCCGAGCGCGTCGGAGCTGGCGCTCCGGTCTACCTGGCTGCCGTACTCGAGTACCTGGCCGCCGAGGTGCTCGAGCTGGCGGGCAACGCCGCTCGTGACAACAAGAAGACCCGGATCATCCCCCGTCACTTGCAGCTCGCCATCCGCAACGACGAGGAGCTGAACAAACTGCTTTCCGGCGTCACCATCGCGCAGGGCGGTGTGTTGCCCAACATTCAAGCCGTGCTTCTTCCAAAGAAGACGGAGAAGAAGGCGTAAGCGAGCACCCCTTCCGCGCGCTCGCCGCATTCCCCAAACGGTCCTTCTAAGGACCACCCAAACAGGTGACGCGGCCGTGTTTCGCTTCGCAGTCACGATGGCTCTGTTCGTACCCTCAAGCGTGTTTGTTTTTCTATACTTTATATATATTTCCTCGCGACATCAGTTAGCCACAAGTGCGCGACGCCAAATGCTGCAAAGAGACAACCAAATCACGCAGCTCGGCACCGAAAAAGACAGAAAAGAGCATGTAAGCGTTGTCATTTCTCATTAAAAAAAAAAAAAAAAAAAGCTCCACACGTAACCGTCTATCCTTACGATGACACCTGAACGGGTCAGCACAGGGACAGAGTAAATTTAATACCTTTGAATAGAAAAACAAACGTAAGGTAAAAAAAAAAAAGAGAGAGAGAGAGAGAGAACCCGCCGTTAGCGCATTCCATTTGGTGCTTCTAACACAATTTATTTCGTCTATCTTGCTAGGCAGCGCAGCCACTATTACACAGAACACACAACACAAGCGCTTAACTTCAACTAAACGTTTATTGCAAAAAAAAAAAAAAATTGTCCAGAATATGGCACAAAAACTTGTTCAGCTTCAAAAGAAATGAAAGGAAATGACACGCGATGATTTCGAGTGTGTTAGTGCACTCTCTATCGCGCTCACGCGGAAAGAACTGTTTTTTGGATGGGGTGATAGAGAATAACAGACAGTAATGTGCGGGACTGGCACGTGTGCTTTTTGTTGTCTACCTTTTACTATTCTTTTTCTCTGTTCACCCCCTTTATAAACTCTGACGTTTGCAATGAAAGTTCAGTTGAAGTTAAGCGCTTGTGTTGTGAGGTCTGTGTAATAGTGGCTGCGCTTCCTAGCGAGATGGATCCTTACCAACTGGCCCGATACAATTGTTTATTTCGTCTCTCGGTAAAACTTCATCACCTCCTACGAGTGCACCCAAAAGTTGCGCCGGGGTCCAGCAGCCCAAGTCACCATGGCGTTACGCAAACAGAAGCCCTCAAAAACACCTTACAAGCGGCGGGCAAAAAGGTAAACACATAAATGAAATTGACACACCACAGGGTCGCAGCACGGCTGCTGCACACACACCGACTGAAGCTAGCC
>NW_027465017.1:0-5000 GCF_043290135.1 Rhipicephalus microplus
ACTTTATCACGCGCACCGATTTTCGTGTAGAGGTTTGCAAGTTTATGGGAATTTCTCCACTTGGAATAATGCGATTTAGTAGTACTACGAGAACTTCATGGATGTACTCAAGGGTACGGGCAAGTCAGTTACGTCAACACCTGCAGATTTTTTACACTTCAAACTGAAAATTGTTGGTTGTGAGTCCTCGTGTGATATTAAAGGCCGATTCGCTAACACATAGAACAAAGAAAGAAAGGAAGAAAAAACGCCCGCGCTCGCTCAAGAAACCTGGGTTCGCAACAAGTGGCAACAACAAGCAACCGAGCGAGTGCGCCAAAACCCGTGGCGGCCGAACAAACGCGAAGTCCCAACCGCGTCAGCCGGGGCGGCACGGGACAGGAAAAATCACTTCAGCCGGGGCGGCGGGGCACCGAATAAACCTCGTCACCTCGTCGCAGGATAAAAGAGGAAACAAAAGTCTAAACAGCGTCTGCTGGAGCGAATGCGTAATAAAACAACAACAACAACAAAAAAAAAACACCCGCGCTCAAGAAGTCTGCAATCCTCACAAAAGGCGACTGTGACCGAGCAGCGTCAGCCGGGGCCGTGCGGAAACGGAAAAACCGCGACTACCGGGGCGTCGAGGCACCGAAAAATCCACTTCAGCCGCGGCGAAAAAAAAAACAAAAAGAAAGACGGAGGGGGGGGGGGGAACCACGTCTGCCGGGGCGAAGGAAAAAAAAAAACGCGTCTGCCGGGGCGAGCCCGGGTGCGGCACCACCGGGAAAACTGTGGCAAACAGACATGGCGATCGAGTGAGTGGGCCGCCAGCCAGGCTCAGCCAAAAAGTGCAAAGTCCGAACTGCGTCAGCCGGGGCGGCAAAAACCGCGTCAGCCGGGGCGGCGCAAAAAACCGCGTCTGCCGGGGCGGCACGAAACCGCGTCAGCCGGGGCGGGGCGAAAACTGCGTCAGCCGGGGCGAAAAGAAAAAAAAAAAACGCGTCTGCCGGGGCAAGCCCGGGTGCGGCACCACCGGGAAAACTGTGGCAAACAGACATGGCGATCGAGTGAGTGGGCCGCCAGCCAGGCACAGCCGAAAAGTGCAAAGTCCGAACCGTGTCAGCCGGGGCGACGCAAAAACCGCGTCAGCCGGGGCGGCGCGAAAACCGCGTCAGCCGGGGCGGCACGAAACCGCGTCAGCCGGGGCGGCGCGAAAACTGCGTCAGCCGGGGCGGCGCGAAAACCTCGTCAGCCGGGGCGAGCGAAAAGGGGGGGGGGAACCACGTCTGCCGGGGCGAAAGAAAAAAAAACGCGTCTGCCGGGGCGAGCCCGGGTGCGGCACCACCGGGAAGACTGTGGCAAACAGACATGGCGATCGAGTGAGTGGGCCGCCAGCCAGGCTCAGCCCAAAAAGTGCCAAGTCCGAACTGCGTCAGCCGGGGCGGCAAAAACCGCGTCAGCCGGGGCGGCGCGAAAACCGCGTCTGCCGGGGCGGCGCGAAAACTGCGTCTGCCGGGGCGAGCCCGGGTGCGGCACCACCGGGAAAACTGTGGCAAACAGACATGGCGATCGAGTGAGTGGGCCGCCAGCCAGGCACAGCCGAAAAGTGCTAAGTCCGAACTGCGTCTGCCGGGGCGGCACGAAACCGCGTCAGCCGGGGCGGCGCGAAAACCGCGTCTGCCGGGGCGGCACGAAACCGCGTCAGCCGGGGCGGCGCGAAAACTGCGTCAGCCGGGGCGAGCCCGGGTGCGGCACCACCGGGAAAACTGTGGCAAACAGACATGGCGATCGAGTGAGTGGGCCGCCAGCCAGGCACAGCCGAAAAGTGCTAAGTCCGAACTGCGTCTGCCGGGGCGGCACGAAACCGCGTCAGCCGGGGCGGCGCGAAAACCGCGTCTGCCGGGGCGGCACGAAACCGCGTCAGCCGGGGCGGCGCGAAAACTGCGTCAGCCGGGGCGAGCCCGGGTGCGGCACCACCGGGAAAACTGTGGCAAACAGACATGGCGATCGAGTGAGTGGGCCGCCAGCCAGGCACAGCCGAAAAGTGCTAAGTCCGAACTGCGTCAGCCGGGGCGGCAAAAACCGCGTCAGCCGGGGCGGCGCAAAAAACCGCGTCTGCCGGGGCGGCACGAAACCGCGTCAGCCGGGGCGGCGCGAAAACTGCGTCAGCCGGGGCGAAAGAAAAAAAAAAAAACGCGTCTGCCGGGGCGAGCCCGGGTGCGGCACCACCGGGAAAACTGTGGCAAACAGACATGGCGATCGAGTGAGTGGGCCGCCAGCCAGGCACAGCCGAAAAGTGCTAAGTCCGAACTGCGTCTGCCGGGGCGGCACGAAACCGCGTCAGCCGGGGCGGCGCGAAAACCGCGTCTGCCGGGGCGGCACGAAACCGCGTCAGCCGGGCGGCGCGAAAACTGCGTCAGCCGGGGCGAGCCCGGGTGCGGCACCACCGGGAAAACTGTGGCAAACAGACATGGCGATCGAGTGAGTGGGCCGCCAGCCAGGCACAGCCGAAAAGTGCTAAGTCCGAACTGCGTCTGCCGGGGCGGCACGAAACCGCGTCAGCCGGGGCGGCGCGAAAACCGCGTCTGCCGGGGCGGCACGAAACCGCGTCAGCCGGGGCGGCGCGAAAACTGCGTCAGCCGGGGCGAGCCCGGGTGCGGCACCACCGGGAAAACTGTGGCAAACAGACATGGCGATCGAGTGAGTGGGCCGCCAGCCAGGCACAGCCGAAAAGTGCAAAGTCCGAACCGTGTCAGCCGGGGCGACGCAAAAACCGCGTCAGCCGGGGCGGCGCGAAAACCGCGTCAGCCGGGGCGGCACGAAACCGCGTCAGCCGGGGCGGCGCGAAAACTGCGTCAGCCGGGGCGGCGCGAAAACCTCGTCAGCCGGGGCGAGCGAAAAGGGGGGGGGGGGAACCACGTCTGCCGGGGCGAAAGAAAAAAAAAACGCGTCTGCCGGGGCGAGCCCGGGTGCGGCACCACCGGGAAGACTGTGGCAAACAGACATGGCGATCGAGTGAGTGGGCCGCCAGCCAGGCTCAGCCCAAAAAGTGCCAAGTCCGAACTGCGTCAGCCGGGGCGGCAAAAACCGCGTCAGCCGGGGCGGCGCGAAAACCGCGTCTGCCGGGGCGGCGCGAAAACTGCGTCAGCCGGGGCGAGCCCGGGTGCGGCACCACCGGAAAACTGTGGCTAACAGACATGGCGATCGAGTGAGTGGGCCACCAGCCAGGCTCAGCCAAAAAGTGCCAAGTCCGAACTGCGTCAGCCGGGGCGGCAAAAACCGCGTCAGCCGGGCGGTGCAAAAAAACCGCGTCTGCCGGGGCGGCACGAAACCGCGTCAGCCGGGGCGGCGCGAAAACTGCGTCAGCCGGGGCGAAAGAAAAAAAAAAACGCGTCTGCCGGGGCGAGCCCGGGTGCGGCACCACCGGGAAAACTGTGGCAAACAGACATGGCGATCGAGTGAGTGGGCCGCCAGCCAGGCACAGCCGAAAAGTGCTAAGTCCGAACTGCGTCTGCCGGGGCGGCACGAAACCGCGTCAGCCGGGGCGGCGCGAAAACCGCGTCTGCCGGGGCGGCACGAAACCGCGTCAGCCGGGGCGGCGCGAAAACTGCGTCAGCCGGGGCGAGCCCGGGTGCGGCACCACCGGGAAAACTGTGGCAAACAGACATGGCGATCGAGTGAGTGGGCCGCCAGCCAGGCACAGCCGAAAAGTGCTAAGTCCGAACTGCGTCTGCCGGGGCGGCACGAAACCGCGTCAGCCGGGGCGGCGCGAAAACCGCGTCTGCCGGGGCGGCACGAAACCGCGTCAGCCGGGGCGGCGCGAAAACTGCGTCAGCCGGGGCGAGCCCGGGTGCGGCACCACCGGGAAAACTGTGGCAAACAGACATGGCGATCGAGTGAGTGGGCCGCCAGCCAGGCACAGCCGAAAAGTGCTAAGTCCGAACTGCGTCAGCCGGGGCGGCAAAAACCGCGTCAGCCGGGGCGGCGCAAAAAACCGCGTCTGCCGGGGCGGCACGAAACCGCGTCAGCCGGGGCGGCGCGAAAACTGCGTCAGCCGGGGCGAAAGAAAAAAAAAACGCGTCTGCCGGGGCGAGCCCGGTGCGGCACCACCGGGAAAACTGTGGCAAACAGACATGGCGATCGAGTGAGTGGGCCGCCAGCCAGGCACAGCCGAAAAGTGCTAAGTCCGAACTGCGTCTGCCGGGGCGGCACGAAACCGCGTCAGCCGGGGCGGCGCGAAAACCGCGTCTGCCGGGGCGGCACGAAACCGCGTCAGCCGGGGCGGCGCGAAAACTGCGTCAGCCGGGGCGAGCCCGGGTGCGGCACCACCGGGAAAACTGTGGCAAACAGACATGGCGATTGAGTGAGTGGGCCGCCAGCCAGGCACAGCCGAAAAGTGCTAAGTCCGAACTGCGTCTGCCGGGGCGGCACGAAACCGCGTCAGCCGGGGCGGCGCGAAAACCGCGTCTGCCGGGGCGGCACGAAACCGCGTCAGCCGGGGCGGCGCGAAAACTGCGTCAGCCGGGGCGAGCCCGGGTGCGGCACCACCGGGAAAACTGTGGCAAACAGACATGGCGATCGAGTGAGTGGGCCGCCAGCCAGGCACAGCCGAAAAGTGCTAAGTCCGAACTGCGTCTGCCGGGGCGGCACGAAACCGCGTCAGCCGGGGCGGCGCGAAAACCGCGTCTGCCGGGGCGGCACGAAACCGCGTCAGCCGGGGCGGCGCGAAAACTGCGTCAGCCGGGGCGAGCCCGGGTGCGGCACCACCGGGAAAACTGTGGCAAACAGACATGGCGATCGAGTGAGTGGGCCGCCAGCCAGGCACAGCCGAAAAGTGCAAAGTCCGAACCGTGTCAGCCGGGGCGACGCAAAAACCGCGTCAGCCGGGGCGGCGCGAAAACCGCGTCTGCCGGGGCGGCACGAAACCGCGTCAGCCGGGGCGGCGCGAAAACTGCGTCAGCCGGGGCGAGCCCGGGTGCGGCACCACCGGGAAAACTGTGGCAAACAGACATGGCGAT
>NW_027465017.1:12500-27500 GCF_043290135.1 Rhipicephalus microplus
GCACGACGGTCGCCACCGTCTCGCCCTTGAGTGGCCGCTGTTGGCGCTCGCTGTGAGGTGTTCAGCGTGCTGTCCGTGTTGCCGACGCGGTCAAAACGAGTCGACGGCTCACGTTCCCTTGTGCGCCGAAGGCTCTCTTGATATGTGATCCGACCCTCAGACAGACGAAGCCAAGGGAAGACCCAAGGCCGCAATGTGCGTTCAAAGAATCAGTGCTCAGTGTGTCCTGCAATTCACACCAAGTCTCGCAGCTGGCTGCGTTCTTCATCGACCCGAGAACCGAGTGATCCACCGCTTAGAGTCGTGAAAAAGTGTTTGTTCAATTCCGTACAGTCAAAACCAAACGTTTCTGGCACTCGGCCAAACAGTGGCCAAGAAGGGCGCTTTTCAGCGCACGCTTGGACTCCAAAACTCTGCCGCGCCTTTTTCGGCTGCCGCAAATCGAGCAAACGGTGTGTTTCGGACGGCGTTTCGCTTTCGCTACTTGCGAGTGCTTTCGTGGTCCACCCCTCTATAAATACTCGGGAGGCGTCGAAGCCGGTTCTCCAAGCCGGACCCGTAGGTATCGTTGTGTGCTCGCTCTCATTGGCCCGCCTAACCAGAAAATGCCTGCGGTACACCCATTTGGATAAGAGTGCACGCAGATGCGGGCCTCGACGGCTACACATTTCCTCGGGCGGCCGCCTCCCGGCCTCCGTGGAGCGCGGGATGCACGGTCCCATCGACAAGCCTCTCCCGTTTTTACCGTGGCGTCGCGGTTCACCACGGCAGGCGGGTCGGTCTCCTCCGCATAAAAAGGGGGACCCCCGCTTTTTGTTCCACGAAATCGCACAAGCTTTTTTCGCATCCACGGTTTGCCACCGCACACCAAAATGCCGATCCGGCTGCCTACTTTAGCCAACAGGTGGAGCCAGGCGCGCCGTACTTGCGCGGCACTTCCCACGTCCACCGAAGTCGGTGCCAAGGACCACTTTCGGCGCCGGAGCCGCGTACGAGCCTACTCGAGGCGGAAGAACGAAGCCAGCAAGGGCCTGGCCGCAAGTGCGTTCAATTGTCGGGACGTCCAAGTCCCTCGTTCTTCCGTGCTTCCTCTTTCGGCAAGTCGTTGCGGCACCTTCCCAAAGCGCGCAGACCCGCTAATCGCGACGAGCGCGACGTGGCCGTGCCGCCTTTCCCTCGGCAGCAAGCAAAACGCCTGGCAACGTCGACGCTCCCCTAACCGCGATCTCGCACCGTGTTTCGTGTGGCGAATTCAAAAGCCGGCCGGCGCTGCTGCAACCATTACGGTCGGTACGCATACGCCGCGGAGGGCGGGACGGTCATCGGAGCGTGCGGTTCCTCCATCGAGTACTGCGCACCTCGGCCGTCGCATCGCCGTGCCATGACCGGCCGCGCGTCAACGCGAACCGGTGCCAGCGAGATCCCTCGCCTGCAAGAACCGACCGGCAGCCTCCGTCACCCGAGGACGCGGAGGCGCTTGCCGCGGACGGCGGGACGGTATGCACTGGTGCACAGCGGACCCGTCACATCGCCAGTTCCTTGACCGACCGCCGACGCTTGTGCCGTTCCTCTCGTACTTGGCAGTCGCCGCGCGATTGTCGGGTCTCGTTCTTGCACGCTCGAACGGTCGGGAGGGCACTCGGCTGGCGTTTCGGGAACGCGCAGCCTCGCCTTCTACCGACGTAACCACGACTCGCCGTTCGCGCTCCGCCGCTCCTGTTTACAGTACTAGGCGGTCCCGCAGCGGTCGGGTCGCGCATTTCGAGCGCTTCGAGCCACGGTGCAGTGGCGGGTCGAAAGCCGACCTATGAGTGCGTTGCGCCGTTTGTACCCGCGTCCGCCACCTGGCCGACCGTCCAAGGTCGCGGTGTTGGCGTCCGCTGGGCGCAACAATTTGTCACGGGGTGCCGCTCCACATTCAGGCAGCCCCGTGGGGAAAAGCCGACCCCGCGTCCAAACGGGGTCAGCGGCAGAAAGTGTCGGGCGCAGACGCAGCTGAGGCGCTCACCCTTCACAATCCGTTAATGATCCTTCCGCAGGTTCACCTACGGAAACCTTGTTACGACTTTTACTTCCTCTAAATGATCAAGTTTGGTCATCTTTCCAACAGACCGGCGCAACCGAAAGGCCGCGCCGGACATCGGTCCGAAGACCTCACTAAATCATTCAATCGGTAGTAGCGACGGGCGGTGTGTACAAAGGGCAGGGACGTAATCAACGCGAGCTTATGACTCGCGCTTACTGGGAATTCCTCGTTCAAGGGGAACAATTGCAAGCCCCTATCCCAATCACGAAAGAAGTTCCACGGGTTACCCAGTCTTTTCAGACAGGGATAAAGACACGCTGCTTCCTTCAGTGTAGCGCGCGTGCGGCCCCGGACATCTAAGGGCATCACAGACCTGTTATTGCTCTGTTTCGTGCGGCTAGGAGCCGCTTGTCCCTCTAAGAAGGTTGTAAGGTGCTGGGAACCCCGCACCTATTTAATAGGCTAGAGTCTCGTTCGTTATCGGAATTAACCAGACAAATCGCTCCACCAACTAAGAACGGCCATGCACCACCATCCACCGAATCAAGAAAGAGCTCTCAATCTGTCAATCCTCCCAGTGTCCGGGCCGGGTAAGTTTTCCCGTGTTGAGTCAAATTAAGCCGCAGGCTCCACTCCTGGTGGTGCCCTTCCGTCAATTCCTTTAAGTTTCAGCTTTGCAACCATACTTCCCCCGGAACCCAAATACTTTGGTTTCCCGGAAGCTGCCCGCCGAGTCATTTGAGTAACTCAGGCGGATCGCTGGTTGGCATCGTTTATGGTCAGAACTAGGGCGGTATCTGATCGCCTTCGAACCTCTGACTTTCGTTCTTGATCAATGAAAACATTCTTGGCAAATGCTTTCGCAGTAGTTCGTCTTGCGACGGTCCAAGAATTTCACCTCTAGCGCCGCAATACGAATGCCCCCGTCCGTCCCTCTTAATCATTACCTCGTATTCCAAAAACCAACAGAACAGAAACGAGGTCTTGTTCTATTATTCCATGCAAGTTTATTCAGGCGACTCGCCTGCGTTGAGCACTCTAATTTTTTCAAAGTAAAAGCACCGGCCATCTCGAGGCACACAATGAAGTGCACCAAGAAAGAACCGGCATGATGTTCAGTCCGAGCCGTCGCATCGGGTAGATGCACTACTCGTCTGGAACTGAGATCCAACTACGAGCTTTTTAACCGCAGCAGCTTTAGTATACGCTATTGGAGCTGGAATTACCGCGGCTGCTGGCACCAGACTTGCCCTCCAATTGATCCTCGTTAAAGGATTTAGAGTGTACTCATTTCAATTACGGGGCCTCAAAAGAGTCCCGTATTGTTATTTTTCGTCACTACCTCCCCGTGCCGGGAGTGGGTAATTTGCGCGCCTGCTGCCTTCCTTGGATGTGGTAGCCGTTTCTCAGGCTCCCTCTCCGGAATCGAACCCTGATTCTCCGTTACCCGTAACAACCATGGTAAGCAAGTAACCTACCATCGAAAGTTGATAAGGCAGACACTTGAAAGAAACGTCGCCGGCTCGTGGCCATGCGATCAGCACAAAGTTATCCAGAGTCACCACACAATACGGGCCGAAACCCGATCGATCTTGGTCTAATAAAAGCACCCGTTACCCAAAGGGCTCCAGGCTCACTGCATGTATTAGCTCTAGAATTGCCACAGTTATCCAAGTAGGAAGAAACGATCTAAGGAACCATAACTGATTTAATGAGCCATTCGCGGTTTCGCCTTATTTCGGCATGTACTTAGACATGCATGGCTTAATCTTTGAGACAAGCATATGATTACTGGCAGGATCAACCAGGTAATCGTTCGACTGCGCGTCCGTCCTCGCCTTCGGCGGGCCGGACGCAGTCTGTGTGCGGCGGAGGCCACCTTCAGGCGCCCCAACACGCTTATTTTGCACTCCGAGATGACGGCGTTCGAGCTCGCTACGGCACAACCTTCCCGAAAGACGAGTGGGAGCCGTGCGGCAAGAAGCACGTTCATGCTCGCTCTTTTTCGTTGCATCGACTCGGTCGCGCCGTGCGGGTTGCCCAAGCCCGCTGCACTGTCGGTGGACCGGCCGGAACTAGCAACGGAGCCGAGACTGCAAAGCCGCCAGACGACGGGTCACGCCCGCGTCTTCGGCGCTTTCGCATCTGAATCGCCCGAGGACGACACGGAACACACCTCGATATCGTGGTAAAACGGCACCGTCCGACAACCAGCCCCTAACGCATCAAGCGGATGAGGCTGCAGACGACTGCCGTGGATTCCCCTGGAGCAGACCCGAGGACACGCTTGACGAGGCCGAAGCCCGCCGCATATCAGACACCCGGTCGCTTTCGCGTACGCCGCTCACGAGAACCCCCACATAATAGCAGCGATAAGTACCCAGACCTCCTTGGGCACTAATACGAGCGTACTCGAGAAAATTTCACCGCGGGTGTGCCCCGAAACGTGTGGCACGTTGAGCGTGCCACAAGTCTACGTCGCTCTCAAACCCGCCGAGGTCGTAGAATTTGCGACCCTACTCACGAAATTCCCACCGAGGATACGGCCGCAAACGTACCGCACCTTGGGTAGGCCACGAGTTTGTGCAACACTACGCTGACGGCACAGCACCGAGGTCGTGCGCGCACGCACGGGAAAATTCCGCCGCGGTTTCTGCCGAAAACGTGAGGCACCACGACTCTCCGCAAGTTCGCGTCGACTGCGAAAGACCGAAGTCGTGAACGACGTGTCCGCTACTCGCCGCCGACACGCTGGACACCAAACGTACAACGACTCGACGGCGTCGTAGAGGCCCACGACGCGGTTTTCCTTAACGACGTCTCGGCGTGGCACCGACAGGTTAGAACGGCCGACCAACGTTCCCTGTCCGCCGTTCGGCTCAGTCGAAGGGCTCGGCGACTTCGGCAACGCTGCGAAGCCGCACGGTGACGCACGCCATGTCCCCATTTTTTTTTTTTTTTTCTTTCTGCGTCTGCCGGGGTGCCCCTATAATAGCAGCGATAAGCACCCAGACCGCCGTGGGTCGCTCGCCCCGGCTGACGTGGTTTTTCGTACTCCTGCGGCGGTCGCCGTCAAGCACGTCCAAATACGCTACTTTCGTGGGCGCATTCACGCTCTTTCGCTTCGCCGGAGTGCCAGCACTCACTCTGCCAAAAACGGCGAACATCCGAGCGGCGGTTCCCACTTTTGCGTCGGCGTCGCAAACCCCGCCCCGGCAGACGAGGTTTGCCGTACTCGTGCGACGGTGGCCGGCGGGCACGTCGAAAGACGCCGATATCGTGCGCGAATTGGCGCACCTTGGCTTCACCGGAGTGCCGCCACTGACTCCTCCAAAAACGGCGAAGATCCGAGCGGCGCTTCCCACTTTCGCATCGGCGTCCCGAACTCCGCCCCGGCTGACGCGGTTTACCGTACTCGTGCGACGGTCGCCGGCGAGCACGTGGAAAGACGCCGATATCGTGCCCGAATCGGCTCCGTTCGGCTTCGCCGGAGTGCCAGCACTGGCTCGGCGAAAGACGACGAACATCCGAGCGACGGTTCTCACTATTGCGTACGCGTCGCAAACCCCGCCCCGGCAGACGCACTTTGCCGTACTCGTGCGACGGTCGCCGGCGAGCACGT
Organism: Rhipicephalus microplus; assembly: GCF_043290135.1. Taxonomy (NCBI): domain Eukaryota; kingdom Metazoa; phylum Arthropoda; class Arachnida; order Ixodida; family Ixodidae; genus Rhipicephalus; species Rhipicephalus microplus. Next base: position 18,149 of record NW_027465017.1, read on the forward strand.
AGAAAGACGCCGATATCGTGCCGGAATCGGCCCCGTTTGGCTTCGCCGGAGTGCCAGCACTCACTCGGCCACAAACGGCGAACATCCGAGCGGCGGTTCCCACTTAGCCGTCGGCGTCCCGAACTCCGCCCCGGCAGACGCGGTTGCCGAGCTCGTGCGACTAGCGACCGCGAAGCCGTCTCGCGACGCCGCTTTCGTGCGCGGCTCCCACTGCGACCTGGGTCACCCGAGGTCGACGAGCAAGAAAGAATGTCGAAAAAAAATTTTTTTTTTTTTTGCGTCTGCCGGGGTGCCCCTATAATAGCAGCGATAAGCACCCAGACCGCCATGGGTCGCTCGCCCCGGCTGACGTGGTTTTTCGTTTTCCTGCGGTGGTCGTCGTCAAGCACGTCCAAACACGCCACTTTCGTGGGCGCATTCGCGCTCTTTCGCTTCGCCGGAGTGCCAGCACTCACTCTGCCAAAAACGGCGAACATCCTAGTGGCGGTTCCCACTTTTGCGTCGGCGTCGCCAACCCCGCCCCGGCATACGCGGTTTGCCGTACTCGTGCGGCGGTGGCCGGCGGGCACGTCGAAAGACACCGATATCGTGCGCGAGTCGATGCTTCTTGGTCTCGCAGGAGGGCCGCCACTCACTCCTGCAAAAACGGCGAAGATCCGAGCGGCGCTTCCCACTTTTTCGTCGGCATCGCAAACCTCGCCCCGGCAGACGCGCTTTGCCGTACTCGTGCGACGGTCGCCGGCGAGCACGTCGAAATACGCCGATATCGTGCCCGAATCGGCCCCGTTTCGCTTCGCCGGAGTGCCAGCACTCACTCGGCCAAAAACGGCGAACATCCGAGCAGCGGTACCCACTTAGCCGTCGGCATCCCGAACTCCGCGCCGGCTGACGCGGTTGCCGAGCTCGTGCGACTAGCGACCGCGAACGCGTCTCGCGACGCCGCTTTCGTGCGCGGCTCCCATTGCGACCTGGGTTACCCGAGCTCGACCAGCAAAAAAGAAGGTCGAAAAAAAATTTTTTTTTTCTGCGTCTGCCGGGGTGCCCCTATAATAGCAGCGATAAGCACCCAGACCGCCGTGGGTCGCTCGCCCCGGCTGACGTGGTTTTTCGTACTCCTGCAGCGGTCGCCGTCAAGCACGTCCAAATACGCCACTTTCGTGGGCGCTTTCGCGCTCTTTCGCGTCGCCGGTGTGCCAGCACTCACTCTGCCAAAAACGGCGAACATCCTAGTGGCGGTTCCCACTTTTGCGTCGGCGTCGCCAACCCCGCCCCGGCATACGCGGTTTGCCGTACTCGTGCGGCGGTGGCCGGCGGGCACGTCGAAAGACACCGATATCGTGCGCGAGTCGATGCTTCTTGGTCTCGCAGGAGGGCCGCCACTCACTCCTGCAAAAACGGCGAAGATCCGAGCGGCGCTTCCCACTTTTTCGTCGGCATCGCAAACCTCGCCCCGGCAGACGCGCTTTGCCGTACTCGTGCGACGGTCGCCGGCGAGCACGTCGAAATACGCCGATATCGTGCCCGAATCGGCCCCGTTTCGCTTCGCCGGAGTGCCAGCACTCACTCGGCCAAAAACGGCGAACATCCGAGCAGCGGTACCCACTTAGCCGTCGGCATCCCGAACTCCGCGCCGGCTGACGCGGTTGCCGAGCTCGTGCGACTAGCGACCGCGAACGCGTCTCGCGACGCCGCTTTCGTGCGCGGCTCCCATTGCGACCTGGGTTACCCGAGCTCGACCAGCAAAAAAGAAGGTCGAAAAAAAATTTTTTTTTTCTGCGTCTGCCGGGGTGCCCCTATAATAGCAGCGATAAGCACCCAGACCGCCGTGGGTCGCTCGCCCCGGCTGACGTGGTTTTTCGTACTCCTGCAGCGGTCGCCGTCAAGCACGTCCAAATACGCCACTTTCGTGGGCGCTTTCGCGCTCTTTCGCGTCGCCGGTGTGCCAGCACTCACTCTGCCAAAAACGGCCAACATCCGAGCGGCGGTTCCCACTTTTGCGTCGGCGTCGTAAACCCCGCCCCGGCAGACGCGGTTTGCCCTACTCGTTCGACGGTCGCCGGCGAGCGCGTCGAAAGACGCCGATATCGTGCGCTAATTGGCGCTCCTTGGCTTCTCCGGAGTGCCGCCACTCACTCCTCCAAAAACGGCGAAGATCCGAGCGGCGTTCTCCTCTTTCGCATCGGCGTCCCGAACTCCGCCCGGGCTGACGCGGTTTACCGTACTCGTGCGACGGTCGCCGCCGGGCACGTCGAAAGACGCCGATATCGTGCCGTAATCGGCCCCGTTTGGCTTCGCCCGAGTGCCAGCACTCACTCGGCCAAAAACGGCGAACATCCGAGCAGCGTTTCCCACTTTCGCATCGGCGTCCCGAAGCCCGCCCCGGCAGACGCGGTTTGCCCTACTCGAGCGACGGTCGCCGGCGATCACGTCGAAAGGCGCCGAATTCGTGCACGAATCGATGCTTCTTGGTCTCGCAGGAGGGCCGCCACTCACTCCTGCAAAAACGGCGAAGATCCGAGTTGCGCTTCCCACTTTTTCGTCGGCGTCCCGAACTACGCCCCGGCTGACGCGGTTTACCGTACTCGTGCGACGGTCGCCGGCGGGCACTTCAAAATACGCCGATTTCGTGGGCGCATTCACGCTGTTTCGCTTCCCCGGAGTGCCAACACTCACTCTGCCGAAAGCGGCGATCATCCGAGCGGCGGTTCCCACTTTTGCGTCGGCTTCGCAAACGGCGCCCCGGCAGACGCGCTCGTGCGACGTACTCGTGCGACGGTCGCCGGCGAGCACGTCGAAAGACGCCGATATCGTGCTCGAATCGACCCCGTTTCGCTTCGCCGGAGTGCTGCCAGTCACGGCGCAGAGAACGGCGAACAAGTGTTTTTTTTTTTTTTTCCTAGAATTTGTGTTATAGAAGGCACATTTGATATCGGACGATAATTTTCAACTTTATCACGCGCACCGATTTTCGTGTAGAGGTTTGCAAGTTTATGGGAATTTCTCCACTTGGAATAATGCGATTTAGTAGTACTACGAGAACTTCATGGATGTACTCAAGGGTACGGGGCAAGTCAGTTACGTCAACACCTGCAGATTTTTTACACTTCAAACTGAAAATTGTTGGTTGTGAGTCCTCGTGTGATATTAAAGGCCGATTCGCTAACACATAGAACAAAGAAAGAAAGGAAGAAAAAACGCCCGCGCTCGCTCAAGAAACCTGGGTTCGCAACAAGTGGCAACAACAAGCAACCGAGCGAGTGCGCCAAAACCCGTGGCGGCCGAACAAACGCGAAGTCCCAACCGCGTCAGCCGGGGCGGCACGGGACAGGAAAAATCACTTCAGCCGGGGCGGCGGGGCACCGAATAAACCTCGTCACCTCGTCGCAGGATAAAAGAGGAAACAAAAAGTCTAAACAGCGTCTGCTGGAGCGAATGCGTAATAAAACAACAACAACAACAAAAAAAAAACACCCGCGCTCAAGAAGTCTGCAATCCTCACAAAAGGCGACTGTGACCGAGCAGCGTCAGCCGGGGCCGTGCGGAAACGGAAAAACCGCGACTACCGGGGCGTCGAGGCACCGAAAAATCCACTTCAGCCGCGGCGAAAAAAAAAACAAAAAGAAAGACGGAGGGGGGGGGGGGAACCACGTCTGCCGGGGCGAAGGAAAAAAAAAAACTCGTCTGCCGGGGCGAGCCCGGGTGCGGCACCACCGGGAAAACTGTGGCAAACAGACATGGCGATCGAGTGAGTGGGCCGCCAGCCAGGCTCAGCCAAAAAGTGCAAAGTCCGAACTGCGTCAGCCGGGGCGGCAAAAACCGCGTCAGCCGGGGCGGCGCAAAAAACCGCGTCTGCCGGGGCGGCACGAAACCGCGTCAGCCGGGGCGGGGCGAAAACTGCGTCAGCCGGGGCGAAAAGAAAAAAAAAAAACGCGTCTGCCGGGGCAAGCCCGGGTGCGGCACCACCGGGAAAACTGTGGCAAACAGACATGGCGATCGAGTGAGTGGGCCGCCAGCCAGGCACAGCCGAAAAGTGCAAAGTCCGAACCGTGTCAGCCGGGGCGACGCAAAAACCGCGTCAGCCGGGGCGGCGCGAAAACCGCGTCAGCCGGGGCGGCACGAAACCGCGTCAGCCGGGGCGGCGCGAAAACTGCGTCAGCCGGGGCGGCGCGAAAACCTCGTCAGCCGGGGCGAGCGAAAAGGGGGGGGGGGAACCACGTCTGCCGGGGCGAAAGAAAAAAAAACGCGTCTGCCGGGGCGAGCCCGGGTGCGGCACCACCGGGAAGACTGTGGCAAACAGACATGGCGATCGAGTGAGTGGGCCGCCAGCCAGGCTCAGCCCAAAAAGTGCCAAGTCCGAACTGCGTCAGCCGGGGCGGCAAAAACCGCGTCAGCCGGGGCGGCGCGAAAACCGCGTCTGCCGGGGCGGCGCGAAAACTGCGTCTGCCGGGGCGAGCCCGGGTGCGGCACCACCGGGAAAACTGTGGCAAACAGACATGGCGATCGAGTGAGTGGGCCGCCAGCCAGGCACAGCCGAAAAGTGCTAAGTCCGAACTGCGTCTGCCGGGGCGGCACGAAACCGCGTCAGCCGGGGCGGCGCGAAAACCGCGTCTGCCGGGGCGGCACGAAACCGCGTCAGCCGGGGCGGCGCGAAAACTGCGTCAGCCGGGGCGAGCCCGGGTGCGGCACCACCGGGAAAACTGTGGCAAACAGACATGGCGATCGAGTGAGTGGGCCGCCAGCCAGGCACAGCCGAAAAGTGCTAAGTCCGAACTGCGTCTGCCGGGGCGGCACGAAACCGCGTCAGCCGGGGCGGCGCGAAAACCGCGTCTGCCGGGGCGGCACGAAACCGCGTCAGCCGGGGCGGCGCGAAAACTGCGTCAGCCGGGGCGAGCCCGGGTGCGGCACCACCGGGAAAACTGTGGCAAACAGACATGGCGATCGAGTGAGTGGGCCGCCAGCCAGGCACAGCCGAAAAGTGCTAAGTCCGAACTGCGTCAGCCGGGGCGGCAAAAACCGCGTCAGCCGGGGCGGCGCAAAAAACCGCGTCTGCCGGGGCGGCACGAAACCGCGTCAGCCGGGGCGGCGCGAAAACTGCGTCAGCCGGGGCGAAAGAAAAAAAAAAAAACGCGTCTGCCGGGGCGAGCCCGGGTGCGGCACCACCGGGAAAACTGTGGCAAACAGACATGGCGATCGAGTGAGTGGGCCGCCAGCCAGGCACAGCCGAAAAGTGCAAAGTCCGAACCGTGTCAGCCGGGGCGACGCAAAAACCGCGTCAGCCGGGGCGGCGCGAAAACCGCGTCAGCCGGGGCGGCACGAAACCGCGTCAGCCGGGGCGGCGCGAAAACTGCGTCAGCCGGGGCGGCGCGAAAACCTCGTCAGCCGGGGCGAGCGAAAAGGGGGGGGGGGGGAACCACGTCTGCCGGGGCGAAAGAAAAAAAAAACGCGTCTGCCGGGGCGAGCCCGGGTGCGGCACCACCGGGAAGACTGTGGCAAACAGACATGGCGATCGAGTGAGTGGGCCGCCAGCCAGGCTCAGCCCAAAAAGTGCCAAGTCCGAACTGCGTCAGCCGGGGCGGCAAAAACCGCGTCAGCCGGGGCGGCGCGAAAACCGCGTCTGCCGGGGCGGCGCGAAAACTGCGTCAGCCGGGGCGAGCCCGGGTGCGGCACCACCGGGAAAACTGTGGCTAACAGACATGGCGATCGAGTGAGTGGGCCACCAGCCAGGCTCAGCCAAAAAGTGCCAAGTCCGAACTGCGTCAGCCGGGGCGGCAAAAACCGCGTCAGCCGGGGCGGCGCAAAAAAACCGCGTCTGCCGGGGCGGCACGAAACCGCGTCAGCCGGGGCGGCGCGAAAACTGCGTCAGCCGGGGCGAAAGAAAAAAAAAAACGCGTCTGCCGGGGCGAGCCCGGGTGCGGCACCACCGGGAAAACTGTGGCAAACAGACATGGCGATCGAGTGAGTGGGCCGCCAGCCAGGCACAGCCGAAAAGTGCTAAGTCCGAACTGCGTCTGCCGGGGCGGCACGAAACCGCGTCAGCCGGGGCGGCGCGAAAACCGCGTCTGCCGGGGCGGCACGAAACCGCGTCAGCCGGGGCGGCGCGAAAACTGCGTCAGCCGGGGCGAGCCCGGGTGCGGCACCACCGGGAAAACTGTGGCAAACAGACATGGCGATCGAGTGAGTGGGCCGCCAGCCAGGCACAGCCGAAAAGTGCTAAGTCCGAACTGCGTCTGCCGGGGCGGCACGAAACCGCGTCAGCCGGGGCGGCGCGAAAACCGCGTCTGCCGGGGCGGCACGAAACCGCGTCAGCCGGGGCGGCGCGAAAACTGCGTCAGCCGGGGCGAGCCCGGGTGCGGCACCACCGGGAAAACTGTGGCAAACAGACATGGCGATCGAGTGAGTGGGCCGCCAGCCAGGCACAGCCGAAAAGTGCTAAGTCCGAACTGCGTCAGCCGGGGCGGCAAAAACCGCGTCAGCCGGGGCGGCGCAAAAAACCGCGTCTGCCGGGGCGGCACGAAACCGCGTCAGCCGGGGCGGCGCGAAAACTGCGTCAGCCGGGGCGAAAGAAAAAAAAAAAAAACGCGTCTGCCGGGGCGAGCCCGGGTGCGGCACCACCGGGAAAACTGTGGCAAACAGACATGGCGATCGAGTGAGTGGGCCGCCAGCCAGGCACAGCCGAAAAGTGCTAAGTCCGAACTGCGTCTGCCGGGGCGGCACGAAACCGCGTCAGCCGGGGCGGCGCGAAAACCGCGTCTGCCGGGGCGGCACGAAACCGCGTCAGCCGGGGCGGCGCGAAAACTGCGTCAGCCGGGGCGAGCCCGGGTGCGGCACCACCGGGAAAACTGTGGCAAACAGACATGGCGATCGAGTGAGTGGGCCGCCAGCCAGGCACAGCCGAAAAGTGCTAAGTCCGAACTGCGTCTGCCGGGGCGGCACGAAACCGCGTCAGCCGGGGCGGCGCGAAAACCGCGTCTGCCGGGGCGGCACGAAACCGCGTCAGCCGGGGCGGCGCGAAAACTGCGTCAGCCGGGGCGAGCCCGGGTGCGGCACCACCGGGAAAACTGTGGCAAACAGACATGGCGATCGAGTGAGTGGGCCGCCAGCCAGGCACAGCCGAAAAGTGCAAAGTCCGAACCGTGTCAGCCGGGGCGACGCAAAAACCGCGTCAGCCGGGGCGGCGCGAAAACCGCGTCAGCCGGGGCGGCACGAAACCGCGTCAGCCGGGGCGGCGCGAAAACTGCGTCAGCCGGGGCGGCGCGAAAACCTCGTCAGCCGGGGCGAGCGAAAAGGGGGGGGGGGGGAACCACGTCTGCCGGGGCGAAAGAAAAAAAAAACGCGTCTGCCGGGGCGAGCCCGGGTGCGGCACCACCGGGAAGACTGTGGCAAACAGACATGGCGATCGAGTGAGTGGGCCGCCAGCCAGGCTCAGCCCAAAAAGTGCCAAGTCCGAACTGCGTCAGCCGGGGCGGCAAAAACCGCGTCAGCCGGGGCGGCGCGAAAACCGCGTCTGCCGGGGCGGCGCGAAAACTGCGTCAGCCGGGGCGAGCCCGGGTGCGGCACCACCGGGAAAACTGTGGCTAACAGACATGGCGATCGAGTGAGTGGGCCACCAGCCAGGCTCAGCCAAAAAGTGCCAAGTCCGAACTGCGTCAGCCGGGGCGGCAAAAACCGCGTCAGCCGGGGCGGTGCAAAAAAACCGCGTCTGCCGGGGCGGCACGAAACCGCGTCAGCCGGGGCGGCGCGAAAACTGCGTCAGCCGGGGCGAAAGAAAAAAAAAAACGCGTCTGCCGGGGCGAGCCCGGGTGCGGCACCACCGGGAAAACTGTGGCAAACAGACATGGCGATCGAGTGAGTGGGCCGCCAGCCAGGCACAGCCGAAAAGTGCTAAGTCCGAACTGCGTCTGCCGGGGCGGCACGAAACCGCGTCAGCCGGGGCGGCGCGAAAACCGCGTCTGCCGGGGCGGCACGAAACCGCGTCAGCCGGGGCGGCGCGAAAACTGCGTCAGCCGGGGCGAGCCCGGGTGCGGCACCACCGGGAAAACTGTGGCAAACAGACATGGCGATCGAGTGAGTGGGCCGCCAGCCAGGCACAGCCGAAAAGTGCTAAGTCCGAACTGCGTCTGCCGGGGCGGCACGAAACCGCGTCAGCCGGGGCGGCGCGAAAACCGCGTCTGCCGGGGCGGCACGAAACCGCGTCAGCCGGGGCGGCGCGAAAACTGCGTCAGCCGGGGCGAGCCCGGGTGCGGCACCACCGGGAAAACTGTGGCAAACAGACATGGCGATCGAGTGAGTGGGCCGCCAGCCAGGCACAGCCGAAAAGTGCTAAGTCCGAACTGCGTCAGCCGGGGCGGCAAAAACCGCGTCAGCCGGGGCGGCGCAAAAAACCGCGTCTGCCGGGGCGGCACGAAACCGCGTCAGCCGGGGCGGCGCGAAAACTGCGTCAGCCGGGGCGAAAGAAAAAAAAAAACGCGTCTGCCGGGGCGAGCCCGGGTGCGGCACCACCGGGAAAACTGTGGCAAACAGACATGGCGATCGAGTGAGTGGGCCGCCAGCCAGGCACAGCCGAAAAGTGCTAAGTCCGAACTGCGTCTGCCGGGGCGGCACGAAACCGCGTCAGCCGGGGCGGCGCGAAAACCGCGTCTGCCGGGGCGGCACGAAACCGCGTCAGCCGGGGCGGCGCGAAAACTGCGTCAGCCGGGGCGAGCCCGGGTGCGGCACCACCGGGAAAACTGTGGCAAACAGACATGGCGATTGAGTGAGTGGGCCGCCAGCCAGGCACAGCCGAAAAGTGCTAAGTCCGAACTGCGTCTGCCGGGGCGGCACGAAACCGCGTCAGCCGGGGCGGCGCGAAAACCGCGTCTGCCGGGGCGGCACGAAACCGCGTCAGCCGGGGCGGCGCGAAAACTGCGTCAGCCGGGGCGAGCCCGGGTGCGGCACCACCGGGAAAACTGTGGCAAACAGACATGGCGATCGAGTGAGTGGGCCGCCAGCCAGGCACAGCCGAAAAGTGCAAAGTCCGAACCGTGTCAGCCGGGGCGACGCAAAAACCGCGTCAGCCGGGGCGGCGCGAAAACCGCGTCTGCCGGGGCGGCACGAAACCGCGTCAGCCGGGGCGGCGCGAAAACTGCGTCAGCCGGGGCGAGCCCGGGTGCGGCACCACCGGGAAAACTGTGGCAAACAGACATGGCGATCGAGTGAGTGGGCCGCCAGCCAGGCACAGCCGAAAAGTGCTAAGTCCGAACTGCGTCAGCCGGGGCGGCGAAAACCGCGTCAGCCGGGGCGGCGCAAAAACCGCGTCTGCCGGGGCGAAATAAAAAAAAAAACAAAGAAAAAAGCCCGCGCTTAATCAAAAGAA
>NW_027465017.1:35000-50000 GCF_043290135.1 Rhipicephalus microplus
TCTACGGGACACCCTGCTTACTTCGAGGGCAACAAGCGCAACGCAAGGCTGCGATCTCGCGCACTTTGCGCACGGCTGGAGAAGCTTTGCTGGCCGGCTTTCGCTCCTCGTGTTTACCGTGCGTTAAAGTTGCGCGTCCGTGGCTCTCGCAGCTCTTGCGCGCCCGGTCGCAGAGAGGAGTACGCAACCTCGACCGCACTTTCCCTGCAGGCTTCCTTCCGACTCGAAGTCCTGCGGCGGTCTCAACGAGGTGCCACATCCTCAATGCAGTCGGTCGCCCCCGTTTCGGTTGGGCTCTGGCACGACGGTCGCCACCGTCTCGCCCTTGAGTGGCCGCTGTTGGCGCTCGCTGTGAGGTGTTCAGCGTGCTGTCCGTGTTGCCGACGCGGTCAAAACGAGTCGACGGCTCACGTTCCCTTGTGCGCCGAAGGCTCTCTTGATATGTGATCCGACCCTCAGACAGACGAAGCCAAGGGAAGACCCAAGGCCGCAATGTGCGTTCAAAGAATCAGTGCTCAGTGTGTCCTGCAATTCACACCAAGTCTCGCAGCTGGCTGCGTTCTTCATCGACCCGAGAACCGAGTGATCCACCGCTTAGAGTCGTGAAAAAGTGTTTGTTCAATTCCGTACAGTCAAAACCAAACGTTTCTGGCACTCGGCCAAACAGTGGCCAAGAAGGGCGCTTTTCAGCGCACGCTTGGACTCCAAAACTCTGCCGCGCCTTTTTCGGCTGCCGCAAATCGAGCAAACGGTGTGTTTCGGACGGCGTTTCGCTTTCGCTACTTGCGAGTGCTTTCGTGGTCCACCCCTCTATAAATACTCGGGAGGCGTCGAAGCCGGTTCTCCAAGCCGGACCCGTAGGTATCGTTGTGTGCTCGCTCTCATTGGCCCGCCTAACCAGAAAATGCCTGCGGTACACCCATTTGGATAAGAGTGCACGCAGATGCGGGCCTCGACGGCTACACATTTCCTCGGGCGGCCGCCTCCCGGCCTCCGTGGAGCGCGGGATGCACGGTCCCATCGACAAGCCTCTCCCGTTTTTACCGTGGCGTCGCGGTTCACCACGGCAGGCGGGTCGGTCTCCTCCGCATAAAAAGGGGGACCCCCGCTTTTTGTTCCACGAAATCGCACAAGCTTTTTTCGCATCCACGGTTTGCCACCGCACACCAAAATGCCGATCCGGCTGCCTACTTTAGCCAACAGGTGGAGCCAGGCGCGCCGTACTTGCGCGGCACTTCCCACGTCCACCGAAGTCGGTGCCAAGGACCACTTTCGGCGCCGGAGCCGCGTACGAGCCTACTCGAGGCGGAAGAACGAAGCCAGCAAGGGCCTGGCCGCAAGTGCGTTCAATTGTCGGGACGTCCAAGTCCCTCGTTCTTCCGTGCTTCCTCTTTCGGCAAGTCGTTGCGGCACCTTCCCAAAGCGCGCAGACCCGCTAATCGCGACGAGCGCGACGTGGCCGTGCCGCCTTTCCCTCGGCAGCAAGCAAAACGCCTGGCAACGTCGACGCTCCCCTAACCGCGATCTCGCACCGTGTTTCGTGTGGCGAATTCAAAAGCCGGCCGGCGCTGCTGCAACCATTACGGTCGGTACGCATACGCCGCGGAGGGCGGGACGGTCATCGGAGCGTGCGGTTCCTCCATCGAGTACTGCGCACCTCGGCCGTCGCATCGCCGTGCCATGACCGGCCGCGCGTCAACGCGAACCGGTGCCAGCGAGATCCCTCGCCTGCAAGAACCGACCGGCAGCCTCCGTCACCCGAGGACGCGGAGGCGCTTGCCGCGGACGGCGGGACGGTATGCACTGGTGCACAGCGGACCCGTCACATCGCCAGTTCCTTGACCGACCGCCGACGCTTGTGCCGTTCCTCTCGTACTTGGCAGTCGCCGCGCGATTGTCGGGTCTCGTTCTTGCACGCTCGAACGGTCGGGAGGGCACTCGGCTGGCGTTTCGGGAACGCGCAGCCTCGCCTTCTACCGACGTAACCACGACTCGCCGTTCGCGCTCCGCCGCTCCTGTTTACAGTACTAGGCGGTCCCGCAGCGGTCGGGTCGCGCATTTCGAGCGCTTCGAGCCACGGTGCAGTGGCGGGTCGAAAGCCGACCTATGAGTGCGTTGCGCCGTTTGTACCCGCGTCCGCCACCTGGCCGACCGTCCAAGGTCGCGGTGTTGGCGTCCGCTGGGCGCAACAATTTGTCACGGGGTGCCGCTCCACATTCAGGCAGCCCCGTGGGGAAAAGCCGACCCCGCGTCCAAACGGGGTCAGCGGCAGAAAGTGTCGGGCGCAGACGCAGCTGAGGCGCTCACCCTTCACAATCCGTTAATGATCCTTCCGCAGGTTCACCTACGGAAACCTTGTTACGACTTTTACTTCCTCTAAATGATCAAGTTTGGTCATCTTTCCAACAGACCGGCGCAACCGAAAGGCCGCGCCGGACATCGGTCCGAAGACCTCACTAAATCATTCAATCGGTAGTAGCGACGGGCGGTGTGTACAAAGGGCAGGGACGTAATCAACGCGAGCTTATGACTCGCGCTTACTGGGAATTCCTCGTTCAAGGGGAACAATTGCAAGCCCCTATCCCAATCACGAAAGAAGTTCCACGGGTTACCCAGTCTTTTCAGACAGGGATAAAGACACGCTGCTTCCTTCAGTGTAGCGCGCGTGCGGCCCCGGACATCTAAGGGCATCACAGACCTGTTATTGCTCTGTTTCGTGCGGCTAGGAGCCGCTTGTCCCTCTAAGAAGGTTGTAAGGTGCTGGGAACCCCGCACCTATTTAATAGGCTAGAGTCTCGTTCGTTATCGGAATTAACCAGACAAATCGCTCCACCAACTAAGAACGGCCATGCACCACCATCCACCGAATCAAGAAAGAGCTCTCAATCTGTCAATCCTCCCAGTGTCCGGGCCGGGTAAGTTTTCCCGTGTTGAGTCAAATTAAGCCGCAGGCTCCACTCCTGGTGGTGCCCTTCCGTCAATTCCTTTAAGTTTCAGCTTTGCAACCATACTTCCCCCGGAACCCAAATACTTTGGTTTCCCGGAAGCTGCCCGCCGAGTCATTTGAGTAACTCAGGCGGATCGCTGGTTGGCATCGTTTATGGTCAGAACTAGGGCGGTATCTGATCGCCTTCGAACCTCTGACTTTCGTTCTTGATCAATGAAAACATTCTTGGCAAATGCTTTCGCAGTAGTTCGTCTTGCGACGGTCCAAGAATTTCACCTCTAGCGCCGCAATACGAATGCCCCCGTCCGTCCCTCTTAATCATTACCTCGTATTCCAAAAACCAACAGAACAGAAACGAGGTCTTGTTCTATTATTCCATGCAAGTTTATTCAGGCGACTCGCCTGCGTTGAGCACTCTAATTTTTTCAAAGTAAAAGCACCGGCCATCTCGAGGCACACAATGAAGTGCACCAAGAAAGAACCGGCATGATGTTCAGTCCGAGCCGTCGCATCGGGTAGATGCACTACTCGTCTGGAACTGAGATCCAACTACGAGCTTTTTAACCGCAGCAGCTTTAGTATACGCTATTGGAGCTGGAATTACCGCGGCTGCTGGCACCAGACTTGCCCTCCAATTGATCCTCGTTAAAGGATTTAGAGTGTACTCATTTCAATTACGGGGCCTCAAAAGAGTCCCGTATTGTTATTTTTCGTCACTACCTCCCCGTGCCGGGAGTGGGTAATTTGCGCGCCTGCTGCCTTCCTTGGATGTGGTAGCCGTTTCTCAGGCTCCCTCTCCGGAATCGAACCCTGATTCTCCGTTACCCGTAACAACCATGGTAAGCAAGTAACCTACCATCGAAAGTTGATAAGGCAGACACTTGAAAGAAACGTCGCCGGCTCGTGGCCATGCGATCAGCACAAAGTTATCCAGAGTCACCACACAATACGGGCCGAAACCCGATCGATCTTGGTCTAATAAAAGCACCCGTTACCCAAAGGGCTCCAGGCTCACTGCATGTATTAGCTCTAGAATTGCCACAGTTATCCAAGTAGGAAGAAACGATCTAAGGAACCATAACTGATTTAATGAGCCATTCGCGGTTTCGCCTTATTTCGGCATGTACTTAGACATGCATGGCTTAATCTTTGAGACAAGCATATGATTACTGGCAGGATCAACCAGGTAATCGTTCGACTGCGCGTCCGTCCTCGCCTTCGGCGGGCCGGACGCAGTCTGTGTGCGGCGGAGGCCACCTTCAGGCGCCCCAACACGCTTATTTTGCACTCCGAGATGACGGCGTTCGAGCTCGCTACGGCACAACCTTCCCGAAAGACGAGTGGGAGCCGTGCGGCAAGAAGCACGTTCATGCTCGCTCTTTTTCGTTGCATCGACTCGGTCGCGCCGTGCGGGTTGCCCAAGCCCGCTGCACTGTCGGTGGACCGGCCGGAACTAGCAACGGAGCCGAGACTGCAAAGCCGCCAGACGACGGGTCACGCCCGCGTCTTCGGCGCTTTCGCATCTGAATCGCCCGAGGACGACACGGAACACACCTCGATATCGTGGTAAAACGGCACCGTCCGACAACCAGCCCCTAACGCATCAAGCGGATGAGGCTGCAGACGACTGCCGTGGATTCCCCTGGAGCAGACCCGAGGACACGCTTGACGAGGCCGAAGCCCGCCGCATATCAGACACCCGGTCGCTTTCGCGTACGCCGCTCACGAGAACCCCCACATAATAGCAGCGATAAGTACCCAGACCTCCTTGGGCACTAATACGAGCGTACTCGAGAAAATTTCACCGCGGGTGTGCCCCGAAACGTGTGGCACGTTGAGCGTGCCACAAGTCTACGTCGCTCTCAAACCCGCCGAGGTCGTAGAATTTGCGACCCTACTCACGAAATTCCCACCGAGGATACGGCCGCAAACGTACCGCACCTTGGGTAGGCCACGAGTTTGTGCAACACTACGCTGACGGCACAGCACCGAGGTCGTGCGCGCACGCACGGGAAAATTCCGCCGCGGTTTCTGCCGAAAACGTGAGGCACCACGACTCTCCGCAAGTTCGCGTCGACTGCGAAAGACCGAAGTCGTGAACGACGTGTCCGCTACTCGCCGCCGACACGCTGGACACCAAACGTACAACGACTCGACGGCGTCGTAGAGGCCCACGACGCGGTTTTCCTTAACGACGTCTCGGCGTGGCACCGACAGGTTAGAACGGCCGACCAACGTTCCCTGTCCGCCGTTCGGCTCAGTCGAAGGGCTCGGCGACTTCGGCAACGCTGCGAAGCCGCACGGTGACGCACGCCATGTCCCCATTTTTTTTTTTTTTTTCTTTCTGCGTCTGCCGGGGTGCCCCTATAATAGCAGCGATAAGCACCCAGACCGCCGTGGGTCGCTCGCCCCGGCTGACGTGGTTTTTCGTACTCCTGCGGCGGTCGCCGTCAAGCACGTCCAAATACGCTACTTTCGTGGGCGCATTCACGCTCTTTCGCTTCGCCGGAGTGCCAGCACTCACTCTGCCAAAAACGGCGAACATCCGAGCGGCGGTTCCCACTTTTGCGTCGGCGTCGCAAACCCCGCCCCGGCAGACGAGGTTTGCCGTACTCGTGCGACGGTGGCCGGCGGGCACGTCGAAAGACGCCGATATCGTGCGCGAATTGGCGCACCTTGGCTTCACCGGAGTGCCGCCACTGACTCCTCCAAAAACGGCGAAGATCCGAGCGGCGCTTCCCACTTTCGCATCGGCGTCCCGAACTCCGCCCCGGCTGACGCGGTTTACCGTACTCGTGCGACGGTCGCCGGCGAGCACGTGGAAAGACGCCGATATCGTGCCCGAATCGGCTCCGTTCGGCTTCGCCGGAGTGCCAGCACTGGCTCGGCGAAAGACGACGAACATCCGAGCGACGGTTCTCACTATTGCGTACGCGTCGCAAACCCCGCCCCGGCAGACGCACTTTGCCGTACTCGTGCGACGGTCGCCGGCGAGCACGTAGAAAGACGCCGATATCGTGCCGGAATCGGCCCCGTTTGGCTTCGCCGGAGTGCCAGCACTCACTCGGCCACAAACGGCGAACATCCGAGCGGCGGTTCCCACTTAGCCGTCGGCGTCCCGAACTCCGCCCCGGCAGACGCGGTTGCCGAGCTCGTGCGACTAGCGACCGCGAAGCCGTCTCGCGACGCCGCTTTCGTGCGCGGCTCCCACTGCGACCTGGGTCACCCGAGGTCGACGAGCAAGAAAGAATGTCGAAAAAAAATTTTTTTTTTTTTGCGTCTGCCGGGGTGCCCCTATAATAGCAGCGATAAGCACCCAGACCGCCATGGGTCGCTCGCCCCGGCTGACGTGGTTTTTCGTTTTCCTGCGGTGGTCGTCGTCAAGCACGTCCAAACACGCCACTTTCGTGGGCGCATTCGCGCTCTTTCGCTTCGCCGGAGTGCCAGCACTCACTCTGCCAAAAACGGCGAACATCCTAGTGGCGGTTCCCACTTTTGCGTCGGCGTCGCCAACCCCGCCCCGGCATACGCGGTTTGCCGTACTCGTGCGGCGGTGGCCGGCGGGCACGTCGAAAGACACCGATATCGTGCGCGAGTCGATGCTTCTTGGTCTCGCAGGAGGGCCGCCACTCACTCCTGCAAAAACGGCGAAGATCCGAGCGGCGCTTCCCACTTTTTCGTCGGCATCGCAAACCTCGCCCCGGCAGACGCGCTTTGCCGTACTCGTGCGACGGTCGCCGGCGAGCACGTCGAAATACGCCGATATCGTGCCCGAATCGGCCCCGTTTCGCTTCGCCGGAGTGCCAGCACTCACTCGGCCAAAAACGGCGAACATCCGAGCAGCGGTACCCACTTAGCCGTCGGCATCCCGAACTCCGCGCCGGCTGACGCGGTTGCCGAGCTCGTGCGACTAGCGACCGCGAACGCGTCTCGCGACGCCGCTTTCGTGCGCGGCTCCCATTGCGACCTGGGTTACCCGAGCTCGACCAGCAAAAAAGAAGGTCGAAAAAAAATTTTTTTTTTCTGCGTCTGCCGGGGTGCCCCTATAATAGCAGCGATAAGCACCCAGACCGCCGTGGGTCGCTCGCCCCGGCTGACGTGGTTTTTCGTACTCCTGCAGCGGTCGCCGTCAAGCACGTCCAAATACGCCACTTTCGTGGGCGCTTTCGCGCTCTTTCGCGTCGCCGGTGTGCCAGCACTCACTCTGCCAAAAACGGCGAACATCCTAGTGGCGGTTCCCACTTTTGCGTCGGCGTCGCCAACCCCGCCCCGGCATACGCGGTTTGCCGTACTCGTGCGGCGGTGGCCGGCGGGCACGTCGAAAGACACCGATATCGTGCGCGAGTCGATGCTTCTTGGTCTCGCAGGAGGGCCGCCACTCACTCCTGCAAAAACGGCGAAGATCCGAGCGGCGCTTCCCACTTTTTCGTCGGCATCGCAAACCTCGCCCCGGCAGACGCGCTTTGCCGTACTCGTGCGACGGTCGCCGGCGAGCACGTCGAAATACGCCGATATCGTGCCCGAATCGGCCCCGTTTCGCTTCGCCGGAGTGCCAGCACTCACTCGGCCAAAAACGGCGAACATCCGAGCAGCGGTACCCACTTAGCCGTCGGCATCCCGAACTCCGCGCCGGCTGACGCGGTTGCCGAGCTCGTGCGACTAGCGACCGCGAACGCGTCTCGCGACGCCGCTTTCGTGCGCGGCTCCCATTGCGACCTGGGTTACCCGAGCTCGACCAGCAAAAAAGAAGGTCGAAAAAAAATTTTTTTTTTCTGCGTCTGCCGGGGTGCCCCTATAATAGCAGCGATAAGCACCCAGACCGCCGTGGGTCGCTCGCCCCGGCTGACGTGGTTTTTCGTACTCCTGCAGCGGTCGCCGTCAAGCACGTCCAAATACGCCACTTTCGTGGGCGCTTTCGCGCTCTTTCGCGTCGCCGGTGTGCCAGCACTCACTCTGCCAAAAACGGCCAACATCCGAGCGGCGGTTCCCACTTTTGCGTCGGCGTCGTAAACCCCGCCCCGGCAGACGCGGTTTGCCCTACTCGTTCGACGGTCGCCGGCGAGCGCGTCGAAAGACGCCGATATCGTGCGCTAATTGGCGCTCCTTGGCTTCTCCGGAGTGCCGCCACTCACTCCTCCAAAAACGGCGAAGATCCGAGCGGCGTTCTCCACTTTCGCATCGGCGTCCCGAACTCCGCCCGGGCTGACGCGGTTTACCGTACTCGTGCGACGGTCGCCGCCGGGCACGTCGAAAGACGCCGATATCGTGCCGTAATCGGCCCCGTTTGGCTTCGCCCGAGTGCCAGCACTCACTCGGCCAAAAACGGCGAACATCCGAGCAGCGTTTCCCACTTTCGCATCGGCGTCCCGAAGCCCGCCCCGGCAGACGCGGTTTGCCCTACTCGAGCGACGGTCGCCGGCGATCACGTCGAAAGGCGCCGAATTCGTGCACGAATCGATGCTTCTTGGTCTCGCAGGAGGGCCGCCACTCACTCCTGCAAAAACGGCGAAGATCCGAGTTGCGCTTCCCACTTTTTCGTCGGCGTCCCGAACTACGCCCCGGCTGACGCGGTTTACCGTACTCGTGCGACGGTCGCCGGCGGGCACTTCAAAATACGCCGATTTCGTGGGCGCATTCACGCTGTTTCGCTTCCCCGGAGTGCCAACACTCACTCTGCCGAAAGCGGCGATCATCCGAGCGGCGGTTCCCACTTTTGCGTCGGCTTCGCAAACGGCGCCCCGGCAGACGCGCTCGTGCGACGTACTCGTGCGACGGTCGCCGGCGAGCACGTCGAAAGACGCCGATATCGTGCTCGAATCGACCCCGTTTCGCTTCGCCGGAGTGCTGCCAGTCACGGCGCAGAGAACGGCGAACAAGTGTTTTTTTTTTTTTTTCCTAGAATTTGTGTTATAGAAGGCACATTTGATATCGGACGATAATTTTCAACTTTATCACGCGCACCGATTTTCGTGTAGAGGTTTGCAAGTTTATGGGAATTTCTCCACTTGGAATAATGCGATTTAGTAGTACTACGAGAACTTCATGGATGTACTCAAGGGTACGGGGCAAGTCAGTTACGTCAACACCTGCAGATTTTTTACACTTCAAACTGAAAATTGTTGGTTGTGAGTCCTCGTGTGATATTAAAGGCCGATTCGCTAACACATAGAACAAAGAAAGAAAGGAAGAAAAAACGCCCGCGCTCGCTCAAGAAACCTGGGTTCGCAACAAGTGGCAACAACAAGCAACCGAGCGAGTGCGCCAAAACCCGTGGCGGCCGAACAAACGCGAAGTCCCAACCGCGTCAGCCGGGGCGGCACGGGACAGGAAAAATCACTTCAGCCGGGGCGGCGGGGCACCGAATAAACCTCGTCACCTCGTCGCAGGATAAAAGAGGAAACAAAAAGTCTAAACAGCGTCTGCTGGAGCGAATGCGTAATAAAACAACAACAACAACAAAAAAAAAACACCCGCGCTCAAGAAGTCTGCAATCCTCACAAAAGGCGACTGTGACCGAGCAGCGTCAGCCGGGGCCGTGCGGAAACGGAAAAACCGCGACTACCGGGGCGTCGAGGCACCGAAAAATCCACTTCAGCCGCGGCGAAAAAAAAAACAAAAAGAAAGACGGAGGGGGGGGGGGGAACCACGTCTGCCGGGGCGAAGGAAAAAAAAAAACGCGTCTGCCGGGGCGAGCCCGGGTGCGGCACCACCGGGAAAACTGTGGCAAACAGACATGGCGATCGAGTGAGTGGGCCGCCAGCCAGGCTCAGCCAAAAAGTGCAAAGTCCGAACTGCGTCAGCCGGGGCGGCAAAAACCGCGTCAGCCGGGGCGGCGCAAAAAACCGCGTCTGCCGGGGCGGCACGAAACCGCGTCAGCCGGGGCGGGGCGAAAACTGCGTCAGCCGGGGCGAAAAGAAAAAAAAAAAACGCGTCTGCCGGGGCAAGCCCGGGTGCGGCACCACCGGGAAAACTGTGGCAAACAGACATGGCGATCGAGTGAGTGGGCCGCCAGCCAGGCACAGCCGAAAAGTGCAAAGTCCGAACCGTGTCAGCCGGGGCGACGCAAAAACCGCGTCAGCCGGGGCGGCGCGAAAACCGCGTCAGCCGGGGCGGCACGAAACCGCGTCAGCCGGGGCGGCGCGAAAACTGCGTCAGCCGGGGCGGCGCGAAAACCTCGTCAGCCGGGGCGAGCGAAAAGGGGGGGGGGAACCACGTCTGCCGGGGCGAAAGAAAAAAAAACGCGTCTGCCGGGGCGAGCCCGGGTGCGGCACCACCGGGAAGACTGTGGCAAACAGACATGGCGATCGAGTGAGTGGGCCGCCAGCCAGGCTCAGCCCAAAAAGTGCCAAGTCCGAACTGCGTCAGCCGGGGCGGCAAAAACCGCGTCAGCCGGGGCGGCGCGAAAACCGCGTCTGCCGGGGCGGCGCGAAAACTGCGTCTGCCGGGGCGAGCCCGGGTGCGGCACCACCGGGAAAACTGTGGCAAACAGACATGGCGATCGAGTGAGTGGGCCGCCAGCCAGGCACAGCCGAAAAGTGCTAAGTCCGAACTGCGTCTGCCGGGGCGGCACGAAACCGCGTCAGCCGGGGCGGCGCGAAAACCGCGTCTGCCGGGGCGGCACGAAACCGCGTCAGCCGGGGCGGCGCGAAAACTGCGTCAGCCGGGGCGAGCCCGGGTGCGGCACCACCGGGAAAACTGTGGCAAACAGACATGGCGATCGAGTGAGTGGGCCGCCAGCCAGGCACAGCCGAAAAGTGCTAAGTCCGAACTGCGTCTGCCGGGGCGGCACGAAACCGCGTCAGCCGGGGCGGCGCGAAAACCGCGTCAGCCGGGGCGGCGCGAAAACTGCGTCAGCCGGGGCGAGCCCGGGTGCGGCACCACCGGGAAAACTGTGGCAAACAGACATGGCGATCGAGTGAGTGGGCCGCCAGCCAGGCACAGCCGAAAAGTGCTAAGTCCGAACTGCGTCAGCCGGGGCGGCAAAAACCGCGTCAGCCGGGGCGGCGCAAAAAACCGCGTCTGCCGGGGCGGCACGAAACCGCGTCAGCCGGGGCGGCGCGAAAACTGCGTCAGCCGGGGCGAAAGAAAAAAAAAAAAACGCGTCTGCCGGGGCGAGCCCGGGTGCGGCACCACCGGGAAAACTGTGGCAAACAGACATGGCGATCGAGTGAGTGGGCCGCCAGCCAGGCACAGCCGAAAAGTGCTAAGTCCGAACTGCGTCTGCCGGGGCGGCACGAAACCGCGTCAGCCGGGGCGGCGCGAAAACCGCGTCTGCCGGGGCGGCACGAAACCGCGTCAGCCGGGGCGGCGCGAAAACTGCGTCAGCCGGGGCGAGCCCGGGTGCGGCACCACCGGGAAAACTGTGGCAAACAGACATGGCGATCGAGTGAGTGGGCCGCCAGCCAGGCACAGCCGAAAAGTGCTAAGTCCGAACTGCGTCTGCCGGGGCGGCACGAAACCGCGTCAGCCGGGGCGGCGCGAAAACCGCGTCTGCCGGGGCGGCACGAAACCGCGTCAGCCGGGGCGGCGCGAAAACTGCGTCAGCCGGGGCGAGCCCGGGTGCGGCACCACCGGGAAAACTGTGGCAAACAGACATGGCGATCGAGTGAGTGGGCCGCCAGCCAGGCACAGCCGAAAAGTGCAAAGTCCGAACCGTGTCAGCCGGGGCGACGCAAAAACCGCGTCAGCCGGGGCGGCGCGAAAACCGCGTCAGCCGGGGCGGCACGAAACCGCGTCAGCCGGGGCGGCGCGAAAACTGCGTCAGCCGGGGCGGCGCGAAAACCTCGTCAGCCGGGGCGAGCGAAAAGGGGGGGGGGGGGGAACCACGTCTGCCGGGGCGAAAGAAAAAAAAAACGCGTCTGCCGGGGCGAGCCCGGGTGCGGCACCACCGGGAAGACTGTGGCAAACAGACATGGCGATCGAGTGAGTGGGCCGCCAGCCAGGCTCAGCCCAAAAAGTGCCAAGTCCGAACTGCGTCAGCCGGGGCGGCAAAAACCGCGTCAGCCGGGGCGGCGCGAAAACCGCGTCTGCCGGGGCGGCGCGAAAACTGCGTCAGCCGGGGCGAGCCCGGGTGCGGCACCACCGGGAAAACTGTGGCTAACAGACATGGCGATCGAGTGAGTGGGCCACCAGCCAGGCTCAGCCAAAAAGTGCCAAGTCCGAACTGCGTCAGCCGGGGCGGCAAAAACCGCGTCAGCCGGGGCGGTGCAAAAAAACCGCGTCTGCCGGGGCGGCACGAAACCGCGTCAGCCGGGGCGGCGCGAAAACTGCGTCAGCCGGGGCGAAAGAAAAAAAAAAACGCGTCTGCCGGGGCGAGCCCGGGTGCGGCACCACCGGGAAAACTGTGGCAAACAGACATGGCGATCGAGTGAGTGGGCCGCCAGCCAGGCACAGCCGAAAAGTGCTAAGTCCGAACTGCGTCTGCCGGGGCGGCACGAAACCGCGTCAGCCGGGGCGGCGCGAAAACCGCGTCTGCCGGGGCGGCACGAAACCGCGTCAGCCGGGGCGGCGCGAAAACTGCGTCAGCCGGGGCGAGCCCGGGTGCGGCACCACCGGGAAAACTGTGGCAAACAGACATGGCGATCGAGTGAGTGGGCCGCCAGCCAGGCACAGCCGAAAAGTGCTAAGTCCGAACTGCGTCTGCCGGGGCGGCACGAAACCGCGTCAGCCGGGGCGGCGCGAAAACCGCGTCTGCCGGGGCGGCACGAAACCGCGTCAGCCGGGGCGGCGCGAAAACTGCGTCAGCCGGGGCGAGCCCGGGTGCGGCACCACCGGGAAAACTGTGGCAAACAGACATGGCGATCGAGTGAGTGGGCCGCCAGCCAGGCACAGCCGAAAAGTGCTAAGTCCGAACTGCGTCAGCCGGGGCGGCAAAAACCGCGTCAGCCGGGGCGGCGCAAAAAACCGCGTCTGCCGGGGCGGCACGAAACCGCGTCAGCCGGGGCGGCGCGAAAACTGCGTCAGCCGGGGCGAAAGAAAAAAAAAAAACGCGTCTGCCGGGGCGAGCCCGGGTGCGGCACCACCGGGAAAACTGTGGCAAACAGACATGGCGATCGAGTGAGTGGGCCGCCAGCCAGGCACAGCCGAAAAGTGCTAAGTCCGAACTGCGTCTGCCGGGGCGGCACGAAACCGCGTCAGCCGGGGCGGCGCGAAAACCGCGTCTGCCGGGGCGGCACGAAACCGCGTCAGCCGGGGCGGCGCGAAAACTGCGTCAGCCGGGGCGAGCCCGGGTGCGGCACCACCGGGAAAACTGTGGCAAACAGACATGGCGATTGAGTGAGTGGGCCGCCAGCCAGGCACAGCCGAAAAGTGCTAAGTCCGAACTGCGTCTGCCGGGGCGGCACGAAACCGCGTCAGCCGGGGCGGCGCGAAAACCGCGTCTGCCGGGGCGGCACGAAACCGCGTCAGCCGGGGCGGCGCGAAAACTGCGTCAGCCGGGGCGAGCCCGGGTGCGGCACCACCGGGAAAACTGTGGCAAACAGACATGGCGATCGAGTGAGTGGGCCGCCAGCCAGGCACAGCCGAAAAGTGCTAAGTCCGAACTGCGTCTGCCGGGGCGGCACGAAACCGCGTCAGCCGGGGCGGCGCGAAAACCGCGTCTGCCGGGGCGGCACGAAACCGCGTCAGCCGGGGCGGCGCGAAAACTGCGTCAGCCGGGGCGAGCCCGGGTGCGGCACCACCGGGAAAACTGTGGCAAACAGACATGGCGATCGAGTGAGTGGGCCGCCAGCCAGGCACAGCCGAAAAGTGCAAAGTCCGAACCGTGTCAGCCGGGGCGACGCAAAAACCGCGTCAGCCGGGGCGGCGCGAAAACCGCGTCTGCCGGGGCGGCACGAAACCGCGTCAGCCGGGGCGGCGCGAAAACTGCGTCAGCCGGGGCGAGCCCGGGTGCGGCACCACCGGGAAAACTGTGGCAAACAGACATGGCGATCGAGTGAGTGGGCCGCCAGCCAGGCACAGCCGAAAAGTGCTAAGTCCGAACTGCGTCAGCCGGGGCGGCGAAAACCGCGTCAGCCGGGGCGGCGCAAAAACCGCGTCTGCCGGGGCGAAATAAAAAAAAAAAACAAAGAAAAAAGCCCGCGCTTAATCAAAAGAAAACAAAGAAAAAAGCTTGCGCTTAATCAAAAGAAAACAAACAAAAAAAGTTCGCGCTTAAGCCTGGCGGTGGAACCACCGGGGCAAACAGACCTGGCGATCGAGTGAGTGGGCCGCCAGCCAGGCACAGCCAAAAAGTGCAAAGTCCGAACCGCGTCAGCCGGGGCGGCGCGAAAACCGCGTCAGCCGGGGCGGCGCGAAAACCGCGTCAGCCGGGGCGGCGCAAAAACCGCGTCAGCCGGGGCGGCGCAAAAACTGCGTCAGCCGGGGCGGCACGGAAAAACGAAAACCGCGTCAGCCGGGGCGACATCAAAATGAGGAAAAAAAAAAAAAAACTGCCTTAGGACACCTGCGTACACTTTCATGCGTTTGGGCATATCTCTCTGTAACACGCGCGCCCCTCGTTACGCGCGGCACTCTGTTTTCTCCGACACCCATATTTCGGCGGCATGTGGCACGCGCGCCCGTCCCTACGCACGGCACACCGCAGTGCTTTCTCGATATTTTTCTTTTCCTCCAACACCGTCATCTATAGGCTTTTAGTGACCTGTTGCTCGTGGCACAAGTTCGCTTGCTCTGACACCTCTTGCATGCGCACCGTTTTTGCGCACGGTGCTATGCCGCAAAGCACGGCAGTCGCATGCGTTTCTCTCAGGCACCTCTTTTTTGACACAACGCTGTGGTGCTTAGAAACACACGCGCCGCTTTTGCGCACAGAACTCCACCGTACAGCACGGTAGTCACGTTTGTTCCACACGAACAGCAGTGTGCATCGTGCTACGACACTTTGAAAGCTTTTTCTTCCGAGTCTCGACCGCGCTGTTCCTTTCGTACTTGGCGCGATTTTGGGACCAGCTTTGTTTTAAACCCCTACTGCGCGCCGTTCCTTTCGTACTTGGCGCGGTTCAGGGTTTGTTTCGAGCCCTTAGCCGCGCTGTTCCCTCCGTACTTGGCGCGGT
>NW_027465017.1:55000-57500 GCF_043290135.1 Rhipicephalus microplus
GTTGATGTCCCATGGGTAAATCCAAATTGTTTTTTGTTAAAATGGTGATTTTTAAACAAGAAATAATAGATTCTATCTTTTATGAGCTTTTCTAATATTTTTCCCAAAATCGAGTTAATAGCTATTGGGCGATATTTGTTTTCCTCGGATTTGTCCTCTCCGTTCCCTTTTGGAATCAATATAATTTTAGATTCTTTCCATCTTTGAGGAAAATGTCCGTGCTTTAAGCATGCATTAAAAAGATTGACAAAGAAAGTCTTATGCCTTTCATACATCACTTGTATGAGGTTAGTTTTTAGGTTGTCTGGTCCGGGGGTTACATCTTTCCTCAGATTTTTTACTATCTGCGTTACTTCAATCTCTGTAAATGGGAGGTCATCACTGGGTAAATTTCTTTCTCTCATTTCTGCTCCCGATGTCCAATTTCCTCCCTGTTTGTTATTGTTTATTGTGTCGTTGCTTGATTGTATTTGACTGTGTCCTGGCTCGTCATTTTCCATGCAGTTAGGGTATAAATTTCCTAGAATGTGTTCTATTGTTTCCTGAAGAGTCTTTGTGACTTCTCCATTTTCTTTTGTGATGCTTCTAAACATAACCTTGGTTTTCATCTTATTTCGTGCAATTTTATACGGTAGGATGAATGGATTTTTCGTAGCCTTAGTACATAGAGTTTTCCAACTGTTGTTTTTAGCCTGTTCTATCATGTTGTTATACGTGTCATGTTCTTTATAGTATTCCTTTTTGTATTGTTCTCTGATATCCCCTTTCGCCTTTTGATACCTCCTTCGTAGTGCTCTGACTCTCTTCCTTTCAATTTCTAGGTCTCTTGACCACCAAGTATTCGGTTTTTGTTTAGAAGGTTTTTTCTTTTTACTGAATTCCTTCTTAAGTTTCTCGATTTTCTCGTGTAGCGTATTCACTATTTCTTCAATACTTTCCTTCGTGTTTATTTTCCCCTGGACTTCCTCAAACCAGGGATCAATTTGCAACTTTTCCATGACTTTTGTTTGCCCTTTTAACGTTAGGCCATATTCCTCTGGAAGTTCTTCATTTTTAATAACAACTTTAATGTATCTGTGATCGCTGTGATTATAGGTTTTAAGTACTTCCCAGCTTTTAATATCCTGGTTTAGGTTTGCGTCACATATGGTGAGGTCAATCCAACCCCTCGCCCTACTTGTTTTAAATGTCGGAGGTGATTCTTTGGCATTTAATAATGTCAGGTTGTGTAATACTGTGAATTCTAATACTTTTTCACCTTTCTCATCCGTCTCCGTGCTTCCCCAAATTTGATGTTTTGAGTTGAAGTCACCCATTATTATCGTGTTAATGTCTATAAATTTCTGTAAAATGTTTCCTATTGCTGACATTGCCAGCTCGACGTTTTCATTCGGAGGACAGTAGCAGTTGATAATTACCAATTCTCTTTCACCTTTATTTATCTTGACTGCTATTAGTTTTTGTTCTATAATAATTGGGAAAGCGGTTATATTTTCTTTGTGTATTATGATGGCTGTCTTCGGGTCTTTGTTGTTGGCTATAACTTTATGCTTTAGCGGAAACCCTATGATTTTGTTGTTGAGCGAATATGGTTCTTGGAGTACAGATATGTCGAATTCTTCTTCTTGTTGAAAATTGTTTAGTGACTGATTTGCCTTAAATGCCCTGCCTAAATTTACCTGTATTATTTGTATTTCAGTGCTATTCGCCATTGTGCCTGTGTGTTGGGTACTCTTAGTTTAGTCTAGCTAGAATTTTGCCTTTCTCGGCCTGTACCTTTGTTATGTATACCGGGCATTCCCTGGACATCATAGAATGATCTGTCTCGGTGCGACCCTCAGTCTCGCAGATGTTGCAGTGCGATTCTGCTTCACATTCTCTTTGGTAGTGACCTCGTTGGCCACAGTTAATGCAGCGCTGGGGGCCATCGCAATCGGGAGCAATGTGGCCGTGCATGGCGCATCTTGTGCATCTTGGCCAAAAGATGTCGTCAAAGATCGGGCATCGTGACCAGCCGATGTTCAGTGCAGTTCGGCTTCCGATTGCTTTGTTTGCACTTCGATTTAGGGCAAGAATCACTGTCTTGCCTCTCTTGCCCGGCCATGTCTTCTTTATTGTTATGTCTTCTGGCGAGCACACCAAACGGTTTTGCCTGACGATTCGGGCTGGGAGATTGACCTCGTCAATTTCATCCTCGAGTCCAATTATTTTCTTATGGATCCTGTTCTCCTTTGGGAGCTTGGCTTCAACATTTCTCAGTTCTCTGTCCTTCTGAATGAACTGGAGAATCTTAGCTGAGTCTTCTTTTGACTTCGTCATCACGACAATTCCCTCTCTCCCTGGCCGAATTGTTGCTTCTTGGATTCCCAGGTCGAGGGGATCCACCCGCTGCCTCAGAAGCGATGCGACCTCTTTTTTCTCCATTGTTCCGGAAGATACCACCAGAGCATAGGTTGGTCGGCTCTCGGTTGCGGGAGTGTTGCTCTGTGTTGGCTCTTCC
>NW_027465017.1:62500-77429 GCF_043290135.1 Rhipicephalus microplus
CACAAGGCTGGCAAGCGGCATTCCGCTGCGCGCGTGCGTCGTCCGAGCAGTTGCGTGATAAACGACCGTGTCGAAAGCCCAAACACCGCCGAGGCCAGTCGCCGCCGCCGCAAGGGCAGCCACGCAGCCTGGCGAGAGGCATCGTCTCGTGTAGCGTCGCCCCCGCCCCAACTGGAGTGGCCCAGTTTTTTGAACGGGACGGGAACTGCGAAGCACTTAGACCGACGGCGGACTACGACGAGAACGCCTTAAGCTTCGCCAACGTTTCGCCAACTCGTGCGGGAGACTTTTTCCGCTTCGCGGCAAGTCGTCGCGCCGTGCTCTCCGCATCAACCGCGTACGCAGCGAACCGCAAACGTCGGGCGCAGCCTCCTCACCTCCCTGCGCTTTGCGCGCGAACGTTCCCTGTTCGCGCGGCAAAGCCTGGAGGAGGCACGGCCCCGCAGCGTGTTCGAGCGCCCGGTCTACGGGACACCCTGCTTACTTCGAGGGCAACAAGCGCAACGCAAGGCTGCGATCTCGCGCACTTTGCGCACGGCTGGAGAAGCTTTGCTGGCCGGCTTTCGCTCCTCGTGTTTACCGTGCGTTAAAGTTGCGCGTCCGTGGCTCTCGCAGCTCTTGCGCGCCCGGTCGCAGAGAGGAGTACGCAACCTCGACCGCACTTTCCCTGCAGGCTTCCTTCCGACTCGAAGTCCTGCGGCGGTCTCAACGAGGTGCCACATCCTCAATGCAGTCGGTCGCCCCCGTTTCGGTTGGGCTCTGGCACGACGGTCGCCACCGTCTCGCCCTTGAGTGGCCGCTGTTGGCGCTCGCTGTGAGGTGTTCAGCGTGCTGTCCGTGTTGCCGACGCGGTCAAAACGAGTCGACGGCTCACGTTCCCTTGTGCGCCGAAGGCTCTCTTGATATGTGATCCGACCCTCAGACAGACGAAGCCAAGGGAAGACCCAAGGCCGCAATGTGCGTTCAAAGAATCAGTGCTCAGTGTGTCCTGCAATTCACACCAAGTCTCGCAGCTGGCTGCGTTCTTCATCGACCCGAGAACCGAGTGATCCACCGCTTAGAGTCGTGAAAAAGTGTTTGTTCAATTCCGTACAGTCAAAACCAAACGTTTCTGGCACTCGGCCAAACAGTGGCCAAGAAGGGCGCTTTTCAGCGCACGCTTGGACTCCAAAACTCTGCCGCGCCTTTTTCGGCTGCCGCAAATCGAGCAAACGGTGTGTTTCGGACGGCGTTTCGCTTTCGCTACTTGCGAGTGCTTTCGTGGTCCACCCCTCTATAAATACTCGGGAGGCGTCGAAGCCGGTTCTCCAAGCCGGACCCGTAGGTATCGTTGTGTGCTCGCTCTCATTGGCCCGCCTAACCAGAAAATGCCTGCGGTACACCCATTTGGATAAGAGTGCACGCAGATGCGGGCCTCGACGGCTACACATTTCCTCGGGCGGCCGCCTCCCGGCCTCCGTGGAGCGCGGGATGCACGGTCCCATCGACAAGCCTCTCCCGTTTTTACCGTGGCGTCGCGGTTCACCACGGCAGGCGGGTCGGTCTCCTCCGCATAAAAAGGGGGACCCCCGCTTTTTGTTCCACGAAATCGCACAAGCTTTTTTCGCATCCACGGTTTGCCACCGCACACCAAAATGCCGATCCGGCTGCCTACTTTAGCCAACAGGTGGAGCCAGGCGCGCCGTACTTGCGCGGCACTTCCCACGTCCACCGAAGTCGGTGCCAAGGACCACTTTCGGCGCCGGAGCCGCGTACGAGCCTACTCGAGGCGGAAGAACGAAGCCAGCAAGGGCCTGGCCGCAAGTGCGTTCAATTGTCGGGACGTCCAAGTCCCTCGTTCTTCCGTGCTTCCTCTTTCGGCAAGTCGTTGCGGCACCTTCCCAAAGCGCGCAGACCCGCTAATCGCGACGAGCGCGACGTGGCCGTGCCGCCTTTCCCTCGGCAGCAAGCAAAACGCCTGGCAACGTCGACGCTCCCCTAACCGCGATCTCGCACCGTGTTTCGTGTGGCGAATTCAAAAGCCGGCCGGCGCTGCTGCAACCATTACGGTCGGTACGCATACGCCGCGGAGGGCGGGACGGTCATCGGAGCGTGCGGTTCCTCCATCGAGTACTGCGCACCTCGGCCGTCGCATCGCCGTGCCATGACCGGCCGCGCGTCAACGCGAACCGGTGCCAGCGAGATCCCTCGCCTGCAAGAACCGACCGGCAGCCTCCGTCACCCGAGGACGCGGAGGCGCTTGCCGCGGACGGCGGGACGGTATGCACTGGTGCACAGCGGACCCGTCACATCGCCAGTTCCTTGACCGACCGCCGACGCTTGTGCCGTTCCTCTCGTACTTGGCAGTCGCCGCGCGATTGTCGGGTCTCGTTCTTGCACGCTCGAACGGTCGGGAGGGCACTCGGCTGGCGTTTCGGGAACGCGCAGCCTCGCCTTCTACCGACGTAACCACGACTCGCCGTTCGCGCTCCGCCGCTCCTGTTTACAGTACTAGGCGGTCCCGCAGCGGTCGGGTCGCGCATTTCGAGCGCTTCGAGCCACGGTGCAGTGGCGGGTCGAAAGCCGACCTATGAGTGCGTTGCGCCGTTTGTACCCGCGTCCGCCACCTGGCCGACCGTCCAAGGTCGCGGTGTTGGCGTCCGCTGGGCGCAACAATTTGTCACGGGGTGCCGCTCCACATTCAGGCAGCCCCGTGGGGAAAAGCCGACCCCGCGTCCAAACGGGGTCAGCGGCAGAAAGTGTCGGGCGCAGACGCAGCTGAGGCGCTCACCCTTCACAATCCGTTAATGATCCTTCCGCAGGTTCACCTACGGAAACCTTGTTACGACTTTTACTTCCTCTAAATGATCAAGTTTGGTCATCTTTCCAACAGACCGGCGCAACCGAAAGGCCGCGCCGGACATCGGTCCGAAGACCTCACTAAATCATTCAATCGGTAGTAGCGACGGGCGGTGTGTACAAAGGGCAGGGACGTAATCAACGCGAGCTTATGACTCGCGCTTACTGGGAATTCCTCGTTCAAGGGGAACAATTGCAAGCCCCTATCCCAATCACGAAAGAAGTTCCACGGGTTACCCAGTCTTTTCAGACAGGGATAAAGACACGCTGCTTCCTTCAGTGTAGCGCGCGTGCGGCCCCGGACATCTAAGGGCATCACAGACCTGTTATTGCTCTGTTTCGTGCGGCTAGGAGCCGCTTGTCCCTCTAAGAAGGTTGTAAGGTGCTGGGAACCCCGCACCTATTTAATAGGCTAGAGTCTCGTTCGTTATCGGAATTAACCAGACAAATCGCTCCACCAACTAAGAACGGCCATGCACCACCATCCACCGAATCAAGAAAGAGCTCTCAATCTGTCAATCCTCCCAGTGTCCGGGCCGGGTAAGTTTTCCCGTGTTGAGTCAAATTAAGCCGCAGGCTCCACTCCTGGTGGTGCCCTTCCGTCAATTCCTTTAAGTTTCAGCTTTGCAACCATACTTCCCCCGGAACCCAAATACTTTGGTTTCCCGGAAGCTGCCCGCCGAGTCATTTGAGTAACTCAGGCGGATCGCTGGTTGGCATCGTTTATGGTCAGAACTAGGGCGGTATCTGATCGCCTTCGAACCTCTGACTTTCGTTCTTGATCAATGAAAACATTCTTGGCAAATGCTTTCGCAGTAGTTCGTCTTGCGACGGTCCAAGAATTTCACCTCTAGCGCCGCAATACGAATGCCCCCGTCCGTCCCTCTTAATCATTACCTCGTATTCCAAAAACCAACAGAACAGAAACGAGGTCTTGTTCTATTATTCCATGCAAGTTTATTCAGGCGACTCGCCTGCGTTGAGCACTCTAATTTTTTCAAAGTAAAAGCACCGGCCATCTCGAGGCACACAATGAAGTGCACCAAGAAAGAACCGGCATGATGTTCAGTCCGAGCCGTCGCATCGGGTAGATGCACTACTCGTCTGGAACTGAGATCCAACTACGAGCTTTTTAACCGCAGCAGCTTTAGTATACGCTATTGGAGCTGGAATTACCGCGGCTGCTGGCACCAGACTTGCCCTCCAATTGATCCTCGTTAAAGGATTTAGAGTGTACTCATTTCAATTACGGGGCCTCAAAAGAGTCCCGTATTGTTATTTTTCGTCACTACCTCCCCGTGCCGGGAGTGGGTAATTTGCGCGCCTGCTGCCTTCCTTGGATGTGGTAGCCGTTTCTCAGGCTCCCTCTCCGGAATCGAACCCTGATTCTCCGTTACCCGTAACAACCATGGTAAGCAAGTAACCTACCATCGAAAGTTGATAAGGCAGACACTTGAAAGAAACGTCGCCGGCTCGTGGCCATGCGATCAGCACAAAGTTATCCAGAGTCACCACACAATACGGGCCGAAACCCGATCGATCTTGGTCTAATAAAAGCACCCGTTACCCAAAGGGCTCCAGGCTCACTGCATGTATTAGCTCTAGAATTGCCACAGTTATCCAAGTAGGAAGAAACGATCTAAGGAACCATAACTGATTTAATGAGCCATTCGCGGTTTCGCCTTATTTCGGCATGTACTTAGACATGCATGGCTTAATCTTTGAGACAAGCATATGATTACTGGCAGGATCAACCAGGTAATCGTTCGACTGCGCGTCCGTCCTCGCCTTCGGCGGGCCGGACGCAGTCTGTGTGCGGCGGAGGCCACCTTCAGGCGCCCCAACACGCTTATTTTGCACTCCGAGATGACGGCGTTCGAGCTCGCTACGGCACAACCTTCCCGAAAGACGAGTGGGAGCCGTGCGGCAAGAAGCACGTTCATGCTCGCTCTTTTTCGTTGCATCGACTCGGTCGCGCCGTGCGGGTTGCCCAAGCCCGCTGCACTGTCGGTGGACCGGCCGGAACTAGCAACGGAGCCGAGACTGCAAAGCCGCCAGACGACGGGTCACGCCCGCGTCTTCGGCGCTTTCGCATCTGAATCGCCCGAGGACGACACGGAACACACCTCGATATCGTGGTAAAACGGCACCGTCCGACAACCAGCCCCTAACGCATCAAGCGGATGAGGCTGCAGACGACTGCCGTGGATTCCCCTGGAGCAGACCCGAGGACACGCTTGACGAGGCCGAAGCCCGCCGCATATCAGACACCCGGTCGCTTTCGCGTACGCCGCTCACGAGAACCCCCACATAATAGCAGCGATAAGTACCCAGACCTCCTTGGGCACTAATACGAGCGTACTCGAGAAAATTTCACCGCGGGTGTGCCCCGAAACGTGTGGCACGTTGAGCGTGCCACAAGTCTACGTCGCTCTCAAACCCGCCGAGGTCGTAGAATTTGCGACCCTACTCACGAAATTCCCACCGAGGATACGGCCGCAAACGTACCGCACCTTGGGTAGGCCACGAGTTTGTGCAACACTACGCTGACGGCACAGCACCGAGGTCGTGCGCGCACGCACGGGAAAATTCCGCCGCGGTTTCTGCCGAAAACGTGAGGCACCACGACTCTCCGCAAGTTCGCGTCGACTGCGAAAGACCGAAGTCGTGAACGACGTGTCCGCTACTCGCCGCCGACACGCTGGACACCAAACGTACAACGACTCGACGGCGTCGTAGAGGCCCACGACGCGGTTTTCCTTAACGACGTCTCGGCGTGGCACCGACAGGTTAGAACGGCCGACCAACGTTCCCTGTCCGCCGTTCGGCTCAGTCGAAGGGCTCGGCGACTTCGGCAACGCTGCGAAGCCGCACGGTGACGCACGCCATGTCCCCATTTTTTTTTTTTTTTCTTTCTGCGTCTGCCGGGGTGCCCCTATAATAGCAGCGATAAGCACCCAGACCGCCGTGGGTCGCTCGCCCCGGCTGACGTGGTTTTTCGTACTCCTGCGGCGGTCGCCGTCAAGCACGTCCAAATACGCTACTTTCGTGGGCGCATTCACGCTCTTTCGCTTCGCCGGAGTGCCAGCACTCACTCTGCCAAAAACGGCGAACATCCGAGCGGCGGTTCCACTTTTGCGTCGGCGTCGCAAACCCCGCCCCGGCAGACGAGGTTTGCCGTACTCGTGCGACGGTGGCCGGCGGGCACGTCGAAAGACGCCGATATCGTGCGCGAATTGGCGCACCTTGGCTTCACCGGAGTGCCGCCACTGACTCCTCCAAAAACGGCGAAGATCCGAGCGGCGCTTCCCACTTTCGCATCGGCGTCCCGAACTCCGCCCCGGCTGACGCGGTTTACCGTACTCGTGCGACGG
Source organism: Rhipicephalus microplus (assembly GCF_043290135.1). Taxonomy (NCBI): domain Eukaryota; kingdom Metazoa; phylum Arthropoda; class Arachnida; order Ixodida; family Ixodidae; genus Rhipicephalus; species Rhipicephalus microplus. The sequence goes on from NW_027465017.1 coordinate 68,713, forward strand.
TCGCCGGCGAGCACGTGGAAAGACGCCGATATCGTGCCCGAATCGGCTCCGTTCGGCTTCGCCGGAGTGCCAGCACTGGCTCGGCGAAAGACGACGAACATCCGAGCGACGGTTCTCACTATTGCGTACGCGTCGCAAACCCCGCCCCGGCAGACGCACTTTGCCGTACTCGTGCGACGGTCGCCGGCGAGCACGTAGAAAGACGCCGATATCGTGCCGGAATCGGCCCCGTTTGGCTTCGCCGGAGTGCCAGCACTCACTCGGCCACAAACGGCGAACATCCGAGCGGCGGTTCCCACTTAGCCGTCGGCGTCCCGAACTCCGCCCCGGCAGACGCGGTTGCCGAGCTCGTGCGACTAGCGACCGCGAAGCCGTCTCGCGACGCCGCTTTCGTGCGCGGCTCCCACTGCGACCTGGGTCACCCGAGGTCGACGAGCAAAAAAGAATGTCGAAAAAATTTTTTTTTTTTTTTTGCGTCTGCCGGGGTGCCCCTATAATAGCAGCGATAAGCACCCAGACCGCCATGGGTCGCTCGCCCCGGCTGACGTGGTTTTTCGTTTTCCTGCGGTGGTCGTCGTCAAGCACGTCCAAACACGCCACTTTCGTGGGCGCATTCGCGCTCTTTCGCTTCGCCGGAGTGCCAGCACTCACTCTGCCAAAAACGGCGAACATCCGAGCGGCGGTTCCCACTTTTGCGTCGGCGTCGCAAACCCCGCCCCGGCAGACGAGGTTTGCCGTACTCGTGCGACGGTGGCCGGCGGGCACGTCGAAAGACGCCGATATCGTGCGCGAATTGGCGCACCTTGGCTTCACCGGAGTGCCGCCACTGACTCCTCCAAAAACGGCGAAGATCCGAGCGGCGCTTCCCACTTTCGCATCGGCGTCCCGAACTCCGCCCCGGCTGACGCGGTTTACCGTACTCGTGCGACGGTCGCCGGCGAGCACGTGGAAAGACGCCGATATCGTGCCCGAATCGGCTCCGTTCGGCTTCGCCGGATTGCCAGCACTGGCTCGGCGAAAGACGACGAACATCCGAGCGACGGTTCTCACTATTGCGTACGCGTCGCAAACCCCGCCCCGGCAGACGCACTTTGCCGTACTCGTGCGACGGTCGCCGGCGAGCACGTAGAAAGACGCCGATATCGTGCCGGAATCGGCCCCGTTTGGCTTCGCCGGAGTGCCAGCACTCACTCGGCCACAAACGGCGAACATCCGAGCGGCGGTTCCCACTTAGCCGTCGGCGTCCCGAACTCCGCCCCGGCAGACGCGGTTGCCGAGCTCGTGCGACTAGCGACCGCGAAGCCGTCTCGCGACGCCGCTTTCGTGCGCGGCTCCCACTGCGACCTGGGTCACCCGAGGTCGACGAGCAAAAAAGAATGTCGAAAAAAATTTTTTTTTTTTTTTTTTGCGTCTGCCGGGGTGCCCCTATAATAGCAGCGATAAGCACCCAGACCGCCATGGGTCGCTCGCCCCGGCTGACGTGGTTTTTCGTTTTCCTGCGGTGGTCGTCGTCAAGCACGTCCAAACACGCCACTTTCGTGGGCGCATTCGCGCTCTTTCGCTTCGCCGGAGTGCCAGCACTCACTCTGCCAAAAACGGCGAACATCCTAGTGGCGGTTCCCACTTTTGCGTCGGCGTCGCCAACCCCGCCCCGGCATACGCGGTTTGCCGTACTCGTGCGGCGGTGGCCGGCGGGCACGTCGAAAGACACCGATATCGTGCGCGAGTCGATGCTTCTTGGTCTCGCAGGAGGGCCGCCACTCACTCCTGCAAAAACGGCGAAGATCCGAGCGGCGCTTCCCACTTTTTCGTCGGCGTCGCAAACCTCGCCCCGGCAGACGCGCTTTGCCGTACTCGTGCGACGGTCGCCGGCGAGCACGTCGAAATACGCCGATATCGTGCCCGAATCGGCCCCGTTTCGCTTCGCCGGAGTGCCAGCACTCGCTCGGCCAAAGACGACGAACATCCGAGCGACGGTTCCCACTATTGCGTACGCGTCGCGAACCCCGCCCCGGCAGACGCGGTTTGCCGTACTCGTGCGGCGGTGGCCGGCGGGCACGTCGAAAGACGCCGATATCGTGCACGAATTGGCGCTCCTTGGCTTCACCGGAGTGCCAGCACTCACTCGGCCAAAAACGGCGAACATCCGAGCAGCGGTACCCACTTAGCCGTCGGCATCCCGAACTCCGCGCCGGCTGACGCGGTTGCCGAGCTCGTGCGACTAGCGACCGCGAACGCGTCTCGCGACGCCGCTTTCGTGCGCGGCTCCCATTGCGACCTGGGTTACCCGAGCTCGACCAGCAAAAAAGAAGGTCGAAAATTTTTTTTTTTTTTTCTGCGTCTGCCGGGGTGCCCCTATAATAGCAGCGATAAGCACCCAGACCGCCGTGTGTCGCTCGCCCCGGCTGACGTGGTTTTTCGTACTCCTGCAGCGGTCGCCGTCACGCACGTCCAAATACGCCACTTTCGTGGGCGCATTCGCGCTCTTTCGCGTCGCCGGAGTGCCAGCACTCACTCTGCCAAAAACGGCCAACATCCGAGCGGCGGTTCCCACTTTTGCGTCGGCGTCGTAAACCCCGCCCCGGCAGACGCGGTTTGCCCTACTCGTGCGACGGTCGCCGGCGAGCGCGTCGAAAGACGCCGATATCGTGCGCTAATTGGCGCTCCTTGGCTTCTCCGGAGTGCCGCCACTCACTCCTCCAAAAACGGCGAAGATCCGAGCGGCGTTCTCCACTTTCGCATCGGCGTCCCGAACTCCGCCCGGGCTGACGCGGTTTACCGTACTCGTGCGACGGTCGCCGGCGGGCACGTCGAAAGACGCCGATATCGTGCCGTAATCGGCCCCGTTTGGCTTCGCCCGTGTGCCAGCACTCACTCGGCCAAAAACGGCGAACATCCGAGCAGCGTTTCCCACTTTCGCATCGGCGTCCCGAAGCCCGCCCCGGCAGACGCGGTTTGCCCTACTCGAGCGACGGTCGCCGGCGATCACGTCGAAAGGCGCCGAATTCGTGCACGAATCGATGCTTCTTGGTCTCGCAGGAGGGCCGCCACTCACTCCTGCAAAAACGGCGAAGATCCGAGTTGCGCTTCCCACTTTTTCGTCGGCGTCCCGAACTACGCCCCGGCTGACGCGGTTTACCGTACTCGTGCGACGGTCGCCGGCGGGCACTTCAAAATACGCCGATTTCGTGGGCGCATTCACGCTGTTTCGCTTCCCCGGAGTGCCAACACTCACTCTGCCGAAAGCGGCGATCATCCGAGCGGCGGTTCCCACTTTTGCGTCGGCTTCGCAAACGGCGCCCCGGCAGACGCGCTCGTGCGACGTACTCGTGCGACGGTCGCCGGCGAGCACGTCGAAAGACGCCGATATCGTGCTCGAATCGACCCCGTTTCGCTTCGCCGGAGTGCTGCCAGTCACGGCGCAGAAAACGGCGAACAAGTGTTTTTTTTTTTTTTTTTCCTAGAATTTGTGTTATAGAAGGCACATTTGATATCGGACGATAATTTTCAACTTTATCACGCGCACCGATTTTCGTGTAGAGGTTTGCAAGTTTATGGGAATTTCTCCACTTGGAATAATGCGATTTAGTAGTACTACGAGAACTTCATGGATGTACTCAAGGGTACGGGGCAAGTCAGTTACGTCAACACCTGCAGATTTTTTACACTTCAAACTGAAAATTGTTGGTTGTGAGTCCTCGTGTGATATTAAAGGCCGATTCGCTAACACATAGAACAAAGAAAGAAAGGAAGAAAAAACGCCCGCGCTCGCTCAAGAAACCTGGGTTCGCAACAAGTGGCAACAACAAGCAACCGAGCGAGTGCGCCAAAACCCGTGGCGGCCGAACAAACGCGAAGTCCCAACCGCGTCAGCCGGGGCGGCACGGGACAGGAAAAATCACTTCAGCCGGGGCGGCGGGGCACCGAATAAACCTCGTCACCTCGTCGCAGGATAAAAGAGGAAACAAAAAGTCTAAACAGCGTCTGCTGGAGCGAATGCGTAATAAAACAACAACAACAACAAAAAAAAAAAACACCCGCGCTCAAGAAGTCTGCAATCACCACAAAAGGCGACTGTGACCGAGCAGCGTCAGCCGGGGCCGTGCGGAAACGGAAAAACCGCGACTACCGGGGCGTCGAGGCACCGAAAAATCCACTTCAGCCGCGGCGAAAAAAAAAAACAAAAAGAAAGACGGAGGGGGGGGGGGGAACCACGTCTGCCGGGGCGAAGGAAAAAAAAAAAACGCGTCTGCCGGGGCGAGCCCGGGTGCGGCACCACCGGGAAAACTGTGGCAAACAGACATGGCGATCGAGTGAGTGGGCCGCCAGCCAGGCTCAGCCAAAAAGTGCAAAGTCCGAACTGCGTCAGCCGGGGCGGCAAAAACCACGTCAGCCGGGGCGGCGCAAAAAACCGCGTCTGCCGGGGCGGCACGAAACCGCGTCAGCCGGGGCGGCGCGAAAACTGCGTCAGCCGGGGCGAAAGAAAAAAAAAAAAAAACGCGTCTGCCGGGGCGAGCCCGGGTGCGGCACCACCGGGAAAACTGTGGCAAACAGACATGGCGATCGAGTGAGTGGGCCGCCAGCCAGGCACAGCCGAAAAGTGCAAAGTCCGAACCGTGTCAGCCGGGGCGGCAAAAAACCGCGTCAGCCGGGGCGGCGCAAAAAACCGCGTCTGCCGGGGCGGCACGAAACCGCGTCAGCCGGGGCGGCGCGAAAACTGCGTCAGCCGGGGCGAGCCCGGGTGCGGCACCACCGGGAAAACTGTGGCAAACAGACATGGCGATCGAGTGAGTGGGCCGCCAGCCAGGCTCAGCCAAAAAGTGCCAAGTCCGAACTGCGTCAGCCGGGGCGGCAAAAAACCGCGTCAGCCGGGGCGGCGCAAAAAACCGCGTCTGCCGGGGCGGCGCGAAAACCGCGTCTGCCGGGGCGGCGCGAAAACTGCGTCAGCCGGGGCGAAAGAAAAAAAAAAACGCGTCTGCCGGGGCGAGCCCGGGTGCGGCACCACCGGGAAAACTGTGGCAAACAGACATGGCGATCGAGTGAGTGGGCCGCCAGCAAGGCTCAGCCAAAAAGTGCTAAGTCCGAACTGCGTCAGCTGGGGCGGCAAAAAACCGCGTCTGCCGGGGCGGCACGAAACCGCGTCAGCCGGGGCGGCGCGAAAACCGCGTCTGCCGGGGCGGCACGAAACCGCGTCAGCCGGGGCGGCGCGAAAACTGCGTCAGCCGGGGCGAGCCCGGGTGCGGCACCACCGGGAAAACTGTGGCAAACAGACATGGCGATCGAGTGAGTGGGCCGCCAGCCAGGCACAGCCGAAAAGTGCTAAGTCCGAACTGCGTCAGCCGGGGCGGCAAAAACCGCGTCAGCCGGGGCGGCGCGAAAACCGCGTCTGCCGGGGCGGCACGAAACCGCGTCAGCCGGGGCGGCGCGAAAACTGCGTCAGCCGGGGCGAGCCCGGGTGCGGCACCACCGGGAAAACTGTGGCTAACAGACATGGCGATCGAGTGAGTGGGCCACCAGCCAGGCTCAGCCAAAAAGTGCTAAGTCCGAACTGCGTCAGCCGGGGCGGCAAAAACCGCGTCAGCCGGGGCGGCGCAAAAAACCGCGTCTGCCGGGGCGGCACGAAACCGCGTCAGCCGGGGCGGCGCGAAAACTGCGTCAGCCGGGGCGAAAGAAAAAAAAAAAAACGCGTCTGCCGGGGCGAGCCCGGGTGCGGCACCACCGGGAAAACTGTGGCAAACAGACATGGCGATCGAGTGAGTGGGCCGCCAGCCAGGCACAGCCGAAAAGTGCCAAGTCCGAACTGCGTCAGCCGGGGCGGCAAAAAACCGCGTCAGCCGGGGCGGCGCAAAAAACCGCGTCTGCCGGGGCGGCACGAAACCGCGTCAGCCGGGGCGGCGCGAAAACTGCGTCAGCCGGGGCGAGCCCGGGTGCGGCACCACCGGGAAAACTGTGGCAAACAGACATGGCGATCGAGTGAGTGGGCCGCCAGCCAGGCTCAGCCAAAAAGTGCCAAGTCCGAACTGCGTCAGCCGGGGCGGCGCAAAAAACCGCGTCTGCCGGGGCGGCGCGAAAACCGCGTCTGCCGGGGCGGCGCGAAAACTGCGTCAGCCGGGGCGAAAGAAAAAAAAAACGCGTCTGCCGGGGCGAGCCCGGGTGCGGCACCACCGGGAAAACTGTGGCAAACAGACATGGCGATCGAGTGAGTGGGCCGCCAGCAAGGCTCAGCCAAAAAGTGCCAAGTCCGAACTGCGTCAGCCGGGGCGGCAAAAAACCGCGTCTGCCGGGGCGGCACGAAACCGCGTCAGCCGGGGCGGCGCGAAAACCGCGTCTGCCGGGGCGGCACGAAACCGCGTCAGCCGGGGCGAGCCCGGGTGCGGCACCACCGGGAAAACTGTGGCAAACAGACATGGCGATCGAGTGAGTGGGCCGCCAGCCAGGCACAGCCGAAAAGTGCTAAGTCCGAACTGCGTCAGCCGGGGCGGCAAAAACCGCGTCAGCCGGGGCGGCGCAAAAACCGCGTCTGCCGGGGCGAATGCAAAAAAAACAAAGAAAAAAGCCCGCGCTTAATCAAAAGAAAACAAAGAAAAAAGCTTGCGCTTAATCAAAAGAAAACAAACAAAAAAAGTTCGCGCTTAAGCCTGGCGGTGGAACCACCGGGGCAAACAGACCTGGCGATCGAGTGAGTGGGCCGCCAGCCGGGGTGAGCCAAAAAGTGCAAAGTCGGAACCGCGTCAGCCGGGGCGGCGCGAAAACCGCGTCAGCCGGGGCGGCGCAAAAACTGCGTCAGCCGGGGCGGCACGGAAAAACGAAAACCGCGTCAGCCGGGGCGGCACGGAAAAACGAAAACCACGTCAGCCGGGGCGACATCAAAATGAGGAAAAAAAAAAAAAAACTGCCTTAGGACACCTGCGTACACTTTCATGCGTTTGGGCATATCTCTCTGTAACACGCGCGCCCCTCGTTACGCGCGGCACTCTGTTTTCTCCGACACCCATATTTCGGCGGCATGTGGCACGCGCGCCCGTCCCTACGCACGGCACACCGCAGTGCTTTCTCGATATTTTTCTTTTCCTCCAACACCGTCATCTATAGGCTTTTAGTGACCTGTTGCTCGTGGCAAAAGTTCGCTAGCTCTGACACCTCTTGCATGCGCACCGTTTTTGCGCACGGTGCTATGCCGCAAAGCACGGCAGTCGCATGCGTTTCTCTCAGGCACCTCTTTTTTGACACAACGCTGTGGTGCTTAGAAACACACCCGCCGCTTTTGCGCACAGAACTCCACCGTACAGCACGGTAGTCACGTTTGTTCCACACGAACAGCAGTGTGCATCGTGCTACGACACTTTGAAAGCTTTTTCTTCCGAGTCTCGACCGCGCTGTTCCTTTCGTACTTGGCGCGGTTTTGGGACCAGCTTTGTTTTAAACCCCTACTGCGCGCCGTTCCTTTCGTACTTGGCGCGGTTCAGGGTTTGTTTCGAGCCCTTAGCCGCGCTGTTCCCTCCGTACTTGGCGCGGTTTAGGGTCGAGCTTTGTCTCGAGCCCTCTCCGCGCCGTTCCTTCCGTACTTGGCGCGGTTTAGGGTTTGTTTCGAGCCCTTAGCCGCGCTGTTCCCTCCGTACTTGGCGCGGTTTAGGGTTTGTTTCGAGCCCTTAGCCGCGCTGTTCCCTCCGTACTTGGCGCGGTTTAGGGTCGAGCTTTGTCTCGAGCCCTCTCCGCGCCGTTCCTTCCGTACTTGGCGCGGTTTAGGGCCGAGCTTTGTCTCGAGCCCCTACCGCGCGGTTCCTTTCGTACTTTGCGCGGTTTAGGGTCGAGCCTTGTTTTGAGTACTGACCGCGCAGTTAGCGCGGTTCAGAATCGAACCTTGTTTCGAGCTCTTACCGTGCAGTTCCTTTCGTACTTGGCACGGTTTAGGGTCGAGCCTTGTTTCGAGTCCCGACCGCGCGGTTGCTTTCGTACTTGGCGCGGTTCAGGATCGAGCTTTGCTTCGAGCCCCTTAGTTGCGCTGTTCCTTTCGTACTTGGCGCGGTTCAAGGTAGAGCTCTATTTCGAACCCTTAGCCGCGCTGTTCCTTCCGTACTTGGCGCGGTTTAGGGTCGAGCTTCGTGTCGAGCCCTCTCCGCGCCGTTCCTTCCGTACTTGGCGCGGTTCAGGGCCGAGCTTTGTTTCGAGCCCCTACCGCGCGGTTCCTTTCGTACTTGGCGCGGTTTAGGGTCGAGCCCTACTCGACCACGTGGTTCCTTTCGTACTTCACGTGGCACCAGGTCAAACACACCTCGACTTTTGACCGCGCGGTTCCTTTCGTACTTCACGCGGCTCAAGCCTTTTTCGGGTCCCGACCACGCGGTTCCTTTCGTACTTCACGCGGCTTTGGGTCCCGTATGGTGGTTCCTCCATTTTCGGGCGAACCCGAGCGAACGGGCCATCTGGCCATGCGGTTTTGCACTCGTACAGTCTTTGCGATCTCGCAGGAAGGATGAACGTTTCGGTTTCGTACCGCGGACAAACCTTCCAGTCAGAGGCTAAGCCTCAATAGATCGCAGTGTGGTGGCTGCTCTACTACTTACGACACCACGACAGGTACCTAAGTCGTCTTCAGACGATTTGACACTGCAGCGATTCAGGCCAGCCAGAGCCCCGGAGAGCGACCAGTGGCCTCGTCAATACTCGGCCTCCGGTGTGGCGCTCTCTGGGTTCATTTGGCGTCATCGAGCCGGGAA